>NW_007578729.1:227805-260191 GCF_000690725.1 Stegastes partitus
TTTTTTTTTACATTTAGTCGACGGTACAAATGAAACAGGAAGGTTTACGGCTATGCAATACATTTGATTGATCACTTTAAGACAGACTATACATGTCGCAATGGGCACTTTTAGGGGAAAATGGGTTTACAAAAAAAAAAAAAAGAAGAAGAAGAAGAAGCGAGGTCCCGTCCAGGGTTTTTATTGAAGTAACATCAAACCTGTATGTTGAGGTAAGCATGCCACTGGGGAATACAAAGGAAGCGATTCCCTTTAAAAAAGGACTCCCTTAACCATATCCCCACTCACTTTGTAATTCGCTTTGACAGTAAATCAATTCTCAAGCCTGGCCCCTTGGACTCCTCCAACCCTAGGTCCTCCTCTCTCAACATTCCTGCACACATGAATCACTCCAACTCCTGGCTTCTAGAAGGCATTTCCTGCCCGGCCCTCTCTCTCTTTCTCTCTTTTCTCTCTGTCTGACTCCTCTGCTGAAAGCTGGGCAGGAACTCGGCCCGAGCTTTTTGATTTGGACCCAGAGGGAGAGAGGGAGGAGAGCCTCGGCTCAACGCAGAGGGCCCTGGCTCTGGGACCGACTCCGAGAAAGAGACACGGAGACTTTGGGATGTGTTGGAGGATGCCTGCAACACCCAAGCAGGGATTTAGTGCTTTATCCTTCAAATTTGCAATATGAGCAGCGGACCATATTCCAATGGCAATATCACTCCCAGCGCAAAAAAAAAAGAATAAAAAAAAAAGGTCTGCCGTGAGGGAGCGTCCTCCTCTTAGGATTTAAGAATACATTCTCTCTAAGACAGATGCTCATTTAACATGGAACATCATCACAGATTTTCAAGAACAATGGAGCATGTAGTGTTTTAAATTCCTTAACACAACGTGAGGACTTACTGATAATTCTCAAAGATGAAGTGGATAGTCAAATAAATGTACACAACGGGAACATAAGGTGGCTCTTCGAAAGCTGTACACATGCTCGAGCTTCCCTTCTCATCGCTGATGCTAAATCCACAGTATATGTACACACAACTTGTTGTTGGGTTTTGTTTTTTTGCGAGTAGACTCGAGATGGCCAAAGCAGCTCCTTAAAAAGAACGGTCTAAATTGTCTTCATATTTACACGAGTGAAACGTACATATTTTACAGAGATCACTACACAAAGATCACAAACAGAGAGTCTTAAGAGTGTGGGGGGACGAGTGAGGCTGCAGCTGAGTGAGAAGAATGTCGTGACGGGGAGAGCTGGCCTACTGTGCAGTGTGTGTGTGTGTGTGTGTGTGGTGTATGTGTGTTCTATATATGTAAACTGCAGGGATGTAGATGTTGTTTATTAGCGAATGTTGCAAGTGTGTGATCTCATCCTCTTCCCTTCTCAGATCATGGCTCTTATCACCAGCCTTCCTTTGACCTGGTGGAGATAGGTGCTCTGCTCCGACTCTAAGCTCTGGCTGGTGAGAGCCTCGTCCTCGCTGTCGACCGGCTCCTCCTTGACCTTGATGACCCCGCAGTGAGCCGGCAGCTCTGGCAGCTCGCTGCTTGAGCCGCTGCTGCTACTGCTGAGCGTGTGCTTCCGGATGACGCCTCCAGGGGGCAGCCTGTCCTCCTGCATGCTCTCCACCTCCTCCCTGTGCTGCTGCTGCTGCTCCTCCTGCTCTTCCTCCGACTCCTGCAGGTGCGCGCTGGGCTGACGTAACTGCTCGATGGACTTGGACAACAGCTGCAAAACACATTGTCTCCATATTAATGGTGATATCCTGCAGCCAATGAGCCGTAGTGATCAAATTTTAATTAGAGCAAAGCAAAAAGAATGACAATTGGAGGTTTATATCACAAGTTGGAGTAGCAGAGGGATACATCCACTGTTTCATAGCCGTGTAGCAATACTTTTTGGGATCTTTTCTGCTATTTTCAAGCCACAGAAAACAAATTCAATACTCGTTTGCAAATCGAATCAACAAAATTAAACTATTCATTCTCTGTTACTACATAAATACCCTTTAAATGAGTCATATTCATATGAACTTAGCTGATGTTTGACATTTAGTAATTGTCAGGCTAATTAATAAATCCAAAATAACAAAAAAAAAAATGCAGATAGAACAGATAAAACAAACAAGTTGGGTGTTTTGAGTTGCCGAATCCACTCTGACACCGTGTTCTGCAAAATTAAGTGTTTTTCTTTCGTTGGAACAAAACAGGTTGACTTTTAGTTTTTCAAAATGATACATAACATTTATTCCAACAGCATACAGCTACATCTACCCAAACTACTGTGACCTCAGTAATGTCACAAATTGAGCTGTTTCTGGCTGGTGGCATTAGGAAACTGCATTTTATAAGGTTTAAGAGTAGAAGCAGATTAGCCATTGTTCCTGCCTGACTGGGCCAGGTAAGTGGATTACTCTTACTCACTTGCATTATAAAATAGAGATCAGAATGTGCAAGGCCTAAGAAAAAGCAAGTTTATATTACACAAACACTGGAGCCAAAGTTCTGACGCAGGGAGAACCTTATTACACAGGTTTGCAAAAGACAACTTCATAAGTGATTCTGCTCCTTCAAACTGAGTCAGTGTCCTCTGTACTGACACTATGCATCATGCTACACTCTAAACCTACAAGGTTTAGGCACAGATCTCACTACATCTATGTTTGTTCCATCAAAATATTTCAATCAATTACAGTACAGATTCTTCATTTTGATTAGGATGTTGCACCTGGAAGTGTCCGAAATAGCAGAACGTTTTGCTTTAATGGGGGAAAAAATGCAGAAAATAGATTTTAGTGGAGTGATATTGGAAAATAATTGTAAATACTGGCACGGCATCTCGTTCAGGGGGATATTTTAGTTTCCCCATCAAACTAATGGTGTCCTGATATGATTATTTGACCACAAGAGGGCTCCAAGAACAGGCAGGGAAGTGTCTTCCCCATTGACAGCTGGTAAACCAACAACATTACTGTCTACAGAATCTAGGCCTTATATAAATATCCCTTCAGCTATAAGAATTAGCCTCCTTAGCTTGGCATTAGTAAACACTGTTCATACCTCTTCCTAAAATCCCTAAGCTCTTGTAAATTTCCATTAGTGCCCCCTACTGTTGCTGGCACTGAAGGACGTTTAAAAACAACCGTAGACAAGCCACTGCTAGGAAATTAATTAGGGCAATGTTTCGGAGATCCCTCTCAAAAACACTGAGGGCTCATCCCTGATTAGTGGCCATTTATAACCTCCACTTAAAGAGGCTTTACTCGCGATCTCATTGGCCTGAGTGATCAGAGCAGGGCCTGTTCACGTGTTCCCAGACAAGATGCCGCTATTATTCCAAAGCTCTTTTCAAATCGAATCAGCTTCAGAGTACTTTTAAATAATTACAGCTGATATTAAAACTCATTTCAGCAGCCTGGCGGAGACGTGCGTCGGTTAGTTTTAATGTTACGGCGGAATTCAAACAGAAACCGTTAAAAGTTCTGCACTGTACGGCTCAAAAGGCGCTCGCAGTTCTTTGTGCTTTTTATTACTTCTAGGTATGAGTTGCTCTATGGTTCCCATGGCTCTTTTAGGGCCCAGCGTTGGGACACATCAGTATGTGAGCTCACACAATGCTGCCTTTGACTGTGTCTGCCACCTCACACACGTCCCTCACCAGAATAATTACAGTCTGTGTATAGCGAGGTCACCTCGGCCAGCTTACAGAAACACAAATATTGCCACAGAGGAACAAAATGCATTCTGGGCACTTTTTCTTCATTTGAACTTAGATGAATTGAATTTCACAGAGTTAGCATGTGAACAGCACTGATGCCTTAAGCTATGATAACAGAATTAGTGCAGGGGAAGGATTTCTTTCCCTATTTGAAGTCAGGCAGAACTTCTTTGCTTTGCAGAAATAACACCAGGGAAGAGCAGACTACGGCCGAGGTCTGTAAACTTGAGCTGCCAAGGATGCTTTTGCAAAAAGGCTAAAAATAGATCAGCATTTGTGTTCTTAAAATGATTAAATCAGACTCCCTGCAGGAAAATAAGACCTCGCGAGACCTAAAAAGGAATACAGAATGCTGTGAAAAGCAATTTGAAAGTCAAAATCCTCCCCCTGTGAATGAATACTGATGACCAGCACAATACCTTATTTATGTGGACCTGCTGCTGGTACTGTTTCTGTTTCTCCAGGAAGTGCTGGTGTTGCTGCTGGATGACAAGCTGGGCGAGCGTGTTCTGGGGCAGCGGCGCCGACTGGGTTCTGTTTAAGGGCCGGTGTTTGGGTAGTTTGGGGCGACTGCTGGAGGGGCGATCCTTCATGGCCAGAGGGGACTGAGGGTGGGACGACATGGAGCCTTGGCCTTCACAGAAAAAAAAGAAGAAAAACTCTCATTAAGTCTTCCCAAAAACCCAATTGTAAAGTGTCTGTACTGTAACATATGGCACGGCTGGGATGAAGTAACAGTCTCACCGGAGGAGAGCATCTTCTGCTGCCTCATCTGCTCCTTCTGGAGGAGGTGTTGGAGCAGAGCCTGGTGACTGGAGCTCACTTTGGACTCCAGGCCCGTCTGAAGGGGCACGGGGCCCAGCAGGTGCCCGGGCAGCCCATGCTTTATTTCTGTTGATCTGTCTTTCAACCCCATAGCAGCCTGAGAGAAGAGGGAAAAGGCAGTAAACTAACTGCACATGCTGCGCACTTGGACTGGCAGCATAATAATTTATTTAACAAGCCAAATTCAATACTGTCAGCTGTTCTTTATGAATGAAAATTGGTTCTTGTAGTTACAAATTTGGGATAAAGCTGAAATCGGAGACTATCAATGGTTAGAAGCTTATGAACAGGCCTCTGTGGAATGTGCCAGAGAGCTAAAAGATGATATATCATGAGCTATGTTATCAGGAGTTGCACTTGAGTGGACTTGGACTTTTTAAAAGCTGTGATGAATGAGGTAATAGGGGAGGATAAGAGCATGCCTGACACAAGACACTGCAGAACAATATTTATCTAAGGTCGATAAAATCATTTGGGGCCGCAGGTCAGTGACCTGAGAACCCAGACAGCCACTGATGGCAGGTTTGGCAACTTAAAGAGCTGAGTTGAAAAGCTTACACTCGCTGCACGACTACACTGATTTAATGTAAGAAGGAAAAGTTTGTACTCACACTAATGGGTGAGGATGCAGTTGAAAGTCCCAAGGAGATGTTGGGTAAGGAGGGAGAGGTGTATAAGCTCAGCATGGACACGGAGCCCTCTGGTCGGAATAATCTCGGCTGGGAAGGCCATCTCTACATCAAACACACAGGGACAGATTTAAGAGGAGGTGGCAGATTTAGGAATACCACTATGGACACTTTCAAAAGGCATGAGCAGTGGCATAAACGTTAACGCGCTATGACGAACAACAGCCCACCTCGCTGTGAGCACAAAGCTTTCATGATGGATGATATAAAAGACAAACAGGCAGCAGCAACTTTCCTCGAACGGCACCAGTGAGGACGATACGCTATTCTAAGCACCGCAAACCTCTAAATCTACCGCTCCATCCTCAGTTCTTCAGTCCCCGGTCGGCCTGCTGCCTGTTTCTGCTCCCCGGTCCCCACCCTCAGGCTACTCTCTCAGAGAACATCAGCGCTGGGGCATACTTCCTGTACCCAGCAGAGCAGCCGACCAGCATGTGGTTTTGGAACAGCCATGTTTATCCTTCCAACCCCTACCAGTACTCAGTGACCTGTATGTGGATATCCGGCCCGTATTTGACCCGAGGGACCCGTTCCCTCTGAAAAAGGATACCTAATGTAACGGTGCACAAACACGCCTTGCTTTTGCAACAGGCATGAGGTCCACAAGCAGCCCCACAGTCCACCGGCGACTTTCATGAGAGCCTCAGCTTGGGCCCGATACAATAGCAATCCTGTGTGTTTATGTTGTTAGCATGTGGGTGTCTTTGGCTACCAGCGCCTGGGATATCAATTAAAATCCACAGTTTGCCTGCCTCCCCGAGCCCCAACCTTCAGCCCCGATGTCAGGGCGTCTCTCCCTTCCCCGTGTCACTGGAGGTCCCTGGGAGAGTAAACAGTGATGGTTAAGGAAAACACAGCTGTTCTGTTTGAGATTGTTCGGAGATGTGTCATATCTGCCACACTCTATAATGGTCTGCTTTGTGAGCTCAGTCTAAGGGGAGCTCTGGTCAGCAACTCAGCCATGAATCTATTGGGAAACGCCTCAGAACAACTCAGCGCAGGCTCGCAGCCAGGCCAATGACAGAGACACAATGACAAGCCAACAGCAACACACGGCCAAACTACAGATCTTTTTTTTTTCTTCTTGCTTTCGAAAAAAAAATAAAAAACATGCGATTGAGCAGCACATGTGGAAGAAGAAAAAAAATCCGCTGTTACATTTTGCATTTTAACACCGACTGAATTTATTTTCCTGCGTGGTGTCCTCTAATAAAAGCAAACTTGGGGTAATCAGACATGTGGGTCAAGCTGTGTCTATTTAATGTCAGTGTGGGAAGTCATTTTCACCGGAGTGTAACAGACGGAGGACAACTGGCTGTTTTTATAGCTGCAAGCAGAAGGGCAGACGGGCTTTTAGTGCCCTGACATTAAAACGAATGTTTTGATATTCAAATGATTTGCACGCCGAGCTGAGCCTGGTTGCTTCGCTTTTTTGGCAAATCAGCCGCAGCGCTCGCGATTTCTAAACTTACCTCAGTTTTTGTGGTAGTAGGCAGAGAGGAGGGTCCGTTTTCAGCCCCCAAGGCACTGGAGGCCCCTATGGGAGAGCTGGGGCCAGAGCCAGGGGCACTGTTTGTGGGCGTCGAGTCTACGAAACATCAAGGAGTTTAGACACAGTATGCATGCTCACACTCTACACGCACAACACACACAAAAGAGGCATAACAGCTGCAGCCTCGCAACAGTTTAATGTGTATGGTCATGGCTCCATGATTACAATGGTTTTCTTTTTTACGTGGAAGTGCAATGGTCATTATGTGCTACTGCATTGCAAAATGGCTCATTAGTATGCAGCTATGTAATCGTACAATATGAGTACATTTTCATGCATGTTGTAACAGGAAAAGAGGAAACTCTAACATGTGGTTAGTTGTGTTGCATACCCATTAGCTCCAATGCCCTCTTCTTGTAGGGAGTTACGATGTTTCCATCTCTTCTCTTTAGCATCGGGCTGCTTCTCCTCTCTGCCACCTTCTGCTTCAGTCTGGATCGTACCTTTAGGTTGGGCTCGGAGGCTAGAAGACACAAAAGAGACATTTTCCGTAAGTCTTAGTTCACGCTGGTTGAATGATAAAGACGTCCCATCATATGGAGATAAGTAATGCAATCATGTGAGTGGCCTGTGACTACTTTCGGAGTCAAACGGCAGGCTTTTATGCAGCCCTACAGTCAATCGAAGGAAATAGCAATGTCATAAAATAAAAGCAGAATGAAGAGACTATAAATCAGCGACGTTGCCACGCTTCGGACATGTTACAAATTCAGTTTCGGAGAAATTCGGAGCAGGTTTCAGATAAATTAAATGAGTCAGGATTGGGCCCATTTCCACCTCATCTGGACTAAATTAGGTTGAGCAACACGCAGGCTCTAAGTGAAATAGTCCGCTACCTGCCGCCCTGGTGACCACAGTCTGATACAGTAGCAACAGTTAAACTAACACAAAAACATGGCAGATGTTTCAGGCTCTCCCCGCACCCCACCTCCTCCTAATGCAAACCAGAGATACCCAAATACACAGTACGAACACACTCAGTCACACACGGCCTGGCCTGAAATGATCCAGACTTACAAATCTAGTCCCTCAGTGTCGACTAAAAACGCTGACGCAGTATCCTTTACAACAGACTTACTGCTGTCAAACTTTTCCGCCAGATTTAAAACAAATTTTGTCTCGCTTTGTGTTATTTCATCATTTTTAAACTTCTGTTTAACTGAGGTTAATCTACTTTCCAAGACTAATGCTCTAACATTGCTATCATCATCTTTTATGTGCAAATATTAAAAGAAGCAACAAAATTTTAATTAAATCTTAAACAAATAAGGCAACATAGTGAGACATTTTTTTCACGTTTTTAATTTAATTTGGAGATAAAATGTATTCTGGGGTGCAAATCAACACCTATACTGTAGATTTTAAATACGTTTCTTTGCAATGAAAAGGGACATTTAAATAATTCTAAAGAATAATAAAGAGTTTTATTGCCAGCTTTTACTTGAAAACACTGATTTTGTTATGTGCGGTACATACTGTACTATACGCAACAATCAAAAAAAAATTACATAACGCAAGTCTAGAGGTTGAATGAAAGCAGCGAATTCATGTTGAACTATGTATCCAGCATTTTAATGAATGCAAGCTAATGCTTTAGTGTCTGACTGTTGAACCGTGCTCCTGTCTAGTCGCAGTGACAGTGACTCACCCGGTCATGTCTCATATAGACTTCCCATCAGAGCCGTTACACATGGAATCCCACGGTGAGGTTTGCACACTCAAATAAACAAGCAGAATAGATAAGCTGGTCTTTTGACCGAAAGCCAGAGCACAAAGCTGTATTGAAGTTATGTAAACCCTCTGTTACACAATAGCCAACCTGTTTCAATTATTTAGCTCTGATCAATAATTAAATAGGCCCCCCCTTTTTTTTTTGCGATGTGTACAACATACAAGCTATACATAAGGGAAGTGCGGCGGTGACGTGGGAACACTGCAGGGAGGAGGAGAGGGAGCGGAGATGGGGGCACAGCTCGGAGAGTGGGCCAGATGCTGCTATTTCTGGCTTTTGTCAAAAGTAGCAAAACCCTCTTCCCTAATACGTGGCACAGACCTCTAATCCTGTGGGTGTGAGGTAGAATGAAAGAGAGCGAGGGAGGAAGAAAGGAGGCAGGAGAGATAAATGGAGAGAAAACGCTGTTGGGAGTCGTATGAATCTGCTTCACGCCCTGCTGCCTTGATTGCTTTCTATTTTTACACGCTGCTGCCACCAAGCTACGCATCCCAATTGGTCGCCACGGGAACGCCAGACAGCAGCACGGGAACAAACACTTTCTCGTTGGTCTCCATGGAAAAAAAAAAAAAAAGAAAGAAAAAAAAAAAATGCCCTGATGCACGGTGCAACAGGAGGCAAAGCGTATAGTCTGAACACCTGGGTCACTTCGTACACTGATGCCTGCAATATACCGCGGTCATAAATCAATCTCCTTGTGCGTTACGTTATCTCCACTTAATCAGAATTTTAACTGTGCTGTCACCGTGTCCATTAGAGCCTGGACCTGCACAGATGGCCGTGTGGAAAGCTGAGGTGTGTGTTCTGTTTACAAGGCGGCCTGCTATGCATTTTGCTGACATTCTTGCTTAAAATAATGCTGAACAGGAACATTTACTTGCCCATTATTCTCGCAAACTTTTAAACTAAAGCCACATCCCCCTGACTCTTCAGATATCAACTTAAATTCCCTTCATCAATGCGTTGAATACACAAGATCTGATTGTGTTTCTCAACAAAGGGAGTCTCCACACAAACTTCCCTTTGATATGCCTCAGGCTTTACAGTTTTACCTTTGCAGGATTATTTTTGAAAATCTTTCCTGCACCTGCTGAATGCACACATTTGGTAACTGGGTCAAGACCAGAGAGGGTGTTGCACTTCTTACTGCTAAGCTGAAACTATTCCTGCCACAGACTATCGCGTGCCCTCGGTCGAGTCTATTCCAGTCCCAGGAACTGAAACAAAGAGGATATCTAGCGAGTAAACAAGTTAATCATGCAAAATTCTTTAAACCACTTTTTTGGGTGAGCGATATAAAGACGAGGGCTTCGCAGCGATTCTGTGCTTTTTGAGACGATGGAGCAATTAATAGGTCGCCTAATAGTAGAGATCAAAGCACAGATTGTCTCCTTAACAGGGACTTACTGATTCAGGGTGGAAACAGTTGTCCCTGCTTATCGTGAATTAGTATTTTTTGTAGACTGCCAGGTCTACTATATGTCTATATATTAAATAGGAGCTTGTCTCTAAACCCTGAAATCTGCCAGTGGATTTAAAAGGCAGTTTATCTTTACAAAAATGCCCAAAATTACATCATTTATTAGAGCCAGAGCTGTAAAAACAAAAAGAATCATCAGGTTTTCAACTGTGAAACTGAAGAATTGTGCTGTGACGTGACATTCTGTCTGAGAACCAACCAAATGTAAACTTAAAATCGTGACAGTTCAGCATAATCACTTTATTCTACACATCTCATTGAATAATTTGCCAAAAAAATGCTTTAAAGAGATCCCGCAAAAAACAAAAAATTCTGTACTCCACTGCACAACCGTGAAGCCATTATTGAATTAGCTGATACCAACAGCCAGATGACAAAAAATCTAAAAGTTTTGGGCCAAACTGGGCTGAACTGCAGGTTGAGTTTATATAAAGTAAATAGAGGACAAGTATGGAAGTAGTAAAATATCAAGAGTATGTAGAGCTACCATTCTTTCCACCTGAATCTTGCACATGTTTATTCCAGGGTTTAATTTAATATTTTTAAAAAAAAAAAAAAAAAAAAAATAAACTTTTTTCAAGGTCCAAGGCAACGAAAACTTGGCAAGACAAAAAAAAAAAAAGGAAAAACAACCCAAAAATAAGAAAAAGGGGAAAAGAAGAAAAAAAAAAAAAAAACATCCATAAACAGCTTGAGTTTAAGAGGTTTAAAATGGATCTGAAGCAAAATTTTGGAGGTTTCTTAAAAACCCCTGTTAAGCCATTTAATTTGATGGTGAAAAGTGGTTGGCAAATGCAAAAAGTTGACTTTAATAAGATGCCAATTTCAGATTTTCAAATTCAGAGGACACCTACTGACCAGAAAGTTATTGCAAACATATATCACATGTACATCGTAAACCTCGTCGTGAACCTCAGAGTCAACCAGAAAAAGATGCCGCTCAGCCCTCTGGCCAGATGAAGCAGCGGGGAGTCGAACATGGAGCACTGGAGTCATCTCCACTTTGTTTTGAGAGAGCTATCTTTGCTTAAGCAAACAATCCTGTCGAGGCTCATCCTGCCTGTGCCAGTCCGAAGCCGGCAACACCTGCCAATCAGCTATCGGTGACAGCCGGCGGTTCGGGGAACAACACTACCTTTGTGTGTCCCCCCTCGCGTGCCAAGCTCTCAGAGGACTTTAATGAAGACAGACGGGAAGTGGGGGAGGAAGGCCCAAGCAGGAAATGACCACATATAGATTCAGGAATCCAAAAGGGCAAGAAATGGTTTTATCAGTGCGAGAGAGTTGGGCACAGAAACGAGGGAGTGTAAACCTGCCTTTTTGCATTCACACTGAAACAATGCAAACGATGCGACCATAAACAGCCTCTCTGTCATTTTCCTCACCTTGTGGATAAAACAGTGTCCTGAAGATGTAAATATATACTTAGAGGAGATATTCCTCTCTACCGAAGATGGCATGGCTCTGTGAGATTACGGTACATAAATAAATAAAATCCCCCAAAGCTTTCATTTACCTTTCTAATATTTGTTCGACTTTATTTTACAAGATATAATTCCTCTGCCTGATCTCGCGGCTGTGTACACACACAACATGACAGGCCTGCAGTTAAATAACTCAACAAGTATAATTGTTTTCCAATGTAATTAAAAGAGACACAGAGGGGAAAAGAGCATAATATAATTTGGTGACCTCACTGCCGAATTATGAAGTTTCTAGCCTGGCGAGCGCTTGCACTCGTGCAAACCAAGAGAGGGAGGAATTATTCTTATTTACTTAGCCGTCCCCAAAGGGCTGCCTCCAACTTTAAACCAACAAACCTGAGCTGCTTTTCGGTGGGAACCTGTGTCTTTTCAAAATTGTTTTCAAAGCCCATAACTCAGGAGAAATTAATCTCCCTTAATTCTGCCACTAAACAGTTTCAAAGAAGCCTTGGTTTGTTATTGTAACGTGGGGACAAACGTGGTTCAGTTTTTTAAGGTAATTTTAGTACAAATAACAGTAATTAAAAGCTGAACTTGCCGAGTGAGAACATGGCATTAAAGTGTGTTGCTCAACTGCTGTGTTTTTGAATAATCCTAACAAGAACGAGGAAGGTTTAAGTTAAATTTCTGCCGTGCGTCACCTCTTAGGAAAGTTTCGTGTTGAGCCCTGGAGGAATGAGGAGCAGGGCAGGGGTCAAAACGGGCCTAACTGCTGTTATTAGCAGGTCATAAGTAAACCTCAGGAAATACTCCCTGGGTTTACCCACCTCTTGACTGATAAGGGTCAAATAGGCACTTCATTGTATGTAAAATGACAAATACAAGGCAACACTCACATTAAACTCTTTCAAACTATCTGTGTGTGTGTGTAGATTTAGTATGTAGAGTGTATATGTGTGCATTTGCATTTTTATGCCCGTGCTGTGTGCAAATGATCAAACCTGTCTTCCTCAAGGGGAAGTCGTCCTTGCTCTCTATGGGTGACGGCAGAGTGTACTGGCAGGTGGGGGATGTGCCGCCCAGAGGTGGGGAGCTTTGGTCCAGTGATGTGTGGTGGGAAGTCCTGAGAACACAAGAATAAATCAAATTGTCATAATTTAATTTTAGTTTCTGTGTGAGTATAAATGTAGCATTGTGATTTTTTTTATTATCAAACTCTTTCTACTTACGTGTACCAGAGTTTTGGATGGTGGATGAAAGAGTGATTCACTCCGTTGCTTGCAGGATCCTTCGCCGATTTGCTCAACAGAAACTCTTGGAGTTTCTGCTTCACCTCGGTACTGGCCACTGCACCTGTGAGACCAAAAGGCAGAAGCAAAGGGATTGGGGTTACCCTAGAGAGAAATGATTCACAATGTATAATTGCCTACATAACAACACAACAATTTTTGACTCTAATGTTAGTTGCAACTGTTTTCCTTCAACTCAAAACTGTCCTGAGGCCCCTAAATCCATTTTTTTTTTTGTCTCTATAATCTCTTGTGATTGACTCTTCTCTCTGTTCCTAAGCACCCAAACTTATGTAGGAAGATCTCCCCCTAGTGGTCACAGGTGTTAGTTTGTGTTACAGTGATACTGCAGAGAGGTTACAGTTGCAGGGCACAGTTTCAAATTACCTGACTTGACAAAGTCATAAATCTTGTCTATTATTAGCTATAAGGTAAAAACAGAAATGAAACACTATATCTGGCACTATTTTCATTGCGCTTTTGAAAGACATTTTCTTCTAAATTCGAAGCCTAAATGTCAGCGGCCAACTTAATGTCATCACTTTCATGTGCTGCTTAGTAGTTAAGCACCGAGCTACCATCGATATTATCTTGTCGTATATTCTTTCAGACTCGTGATTTGTCTCCAGGATCTAATATTGAGAGATCGTGCCTCCACGAGCTAGAGACGTGAAATCAGAACAGTTTGTCCTCCTTATGAATAGTAATTGCATTGTCCTACGCAGTGAGAACAATATACTTTACATGAATTTTTAACCGCTTTAGTGCCAAATGTGATCTGACCGAGAGTGCCACTAGCCCTGGTGAATACAAACGAGGTGGTCTTAAAGGGCTGCTTCACAGAACAAGCAAAAACAGATTTCCTTGCTTGCTTTCTTGCTTTTTGCTTGCACGTGTTTCAGGATGTCACCCTAGAACTAAACAGTATTTTCTCTCGTGTACTCGCTCCACCCGAACCTCAGCAAATCCAAAACACGACTAAGAGAACATAAAATATGTTTATGTAAGCTGATGCTTGTTGCTTTAATCTCGGTGATTAGTTTACAGTAATATCAGCGATGGATGTTGGATATTGTGTACACGGTTTTCATTAAATGAATAGAATAATGTGGACCCCAGGATGAGTAGTTGCAGCAGCTAATTGAAATCTAAATAAACAGTTTAACATCCAGCCAAGGTAATCCTCTCAGTCCAGCAGTACATATATACAGCGATTATTACAATAAAATACGGCTAAATTATGCAGGCCTACGAAGGCAAGCCTGCCACATGACTTGAAGGCTATTATCCTTGTAATAATGATCATAGCAGAACATGTGTATGGCCCAAAGGGAATACAGAGGAGTATTGTCTCAGTCGGTTCCTATTCAGCTGTTATATGCATATTTCACTCAGGCCCCGCTGCTGAGGCTGTGCTTTTAAAAAATGATTGAAAAGGTTGAGGGTTAAAATTTGTGGCCCCATGCTTGCTTTTGCCTTCGGCCCTCATTTTTTATTTTACTTTTTTTTAATTCAGCCCCTGATGGGCGACGATGACGGTGTCGAGCTCTTACTCTCTCGGGAGCGCTCCTTGCCCCGGAGGCTCAGGCTGGAAACATGCTGCTCTCGCCGATGCCTCTCCTGCTCCTTCTCCTGCTGGTTCTGCTGCTGCTCCAAACGACGCTCCTTCTCCGCAAGTTCCTGCTGCTGTTTCATGGCCTGGAGCTCCTGCTGAAGCTGGGAAACACGCGGGCCTCGTGTCAGCATGAAGGGAGCAACACTGATAAACACAGTCTTGAAATGATGGCGGCTTCTGCGCAAACTCTAATTTCTGTTTTGTTTTTTTGTTTTTTTGCTGTGATGGACAATTCTGTGCTCGACTGTGAAAAACATAACTCACGCTGAGCTGTAATGTATTGCTCGACACTCCGCCTTGCTGTGCTGAGTTGTTTCTCCTTTTCTGCACTTTGTAATGTTGTCCTGAGCTATACAGTTTTCTACTGATCTGCACATGCTGTGTTGTGTTCTGTTGTTTTGTGCTGCGCTGTGCCACTGTGCTGCTGCTGCTGTGCTGTCCTCCATACAGACTGCTCGGGTGCGATGCTAACCTTGAGATGCTCCTGGAGCTGAGCCTGATGCTGACGGGTCAACTTCTCGTGCTGCTTCTGGAACTCGCTGATTAGTAGCTGCTTCTGGATTTGCTGCTGCTTCTGAATGAGGAGCAGCTCCTGCTGCAGCTGCCTCTCCCATAGTCCTGGGTCCGAGCCTGGCCCCAGCATCCTCAGGTCTGTGCGCAGGTCCAAAGGAGATAAAGGCTCCACAGCCAATGGTACGTCCGGTTTAATATCCACTGTGGCCCAGAAATTGGAAAGGAGAAGGAATAAAAGAGAAAAAGAGATTTGTTAGTCCATAATTGCACCTTTACAGATTCAAATCATGCAACCAGAAGTGGCTGTGTATAATATCTGCATAATTTTGCAAAACAAAATATATCAAGAGCAAAGGAGGACAAAAAAGACACACTTCAGACAGACTGAATGGGGGAAGGTTCATAAGCAAAAAGCACATCTTTCTCTCCCATGATCCTCAGAAACCTGCAATTATAATAGTTTCTATAAACAAACACGGGATCACATCCGGCAGCGTGGAGTCCACTGGGAGCAGCTATATACAGTAGGAACCTCAATGGACATTTGGCACGAAATGTTAAGAGCGGTCATTTAAAGTATTTACATAAAACCCGTCTTCCCACTGTTTGCTAAATAAATAAACAGAGTCCTTCTCCTCGTCTGCATCAGAACATCATGCAGATATCCCGTCTTAACATAAATAATTTAAGGCAAAGCAGATTACGAACACGCATGTGTTTGTGAATTCATGTTTTTATGATCTTTGCATCTCCTTTTCTTGAGTGCAGATGCTGCAATGTGTGCATTGCAAAGAACTGCCTCTATTATAAGTAATTGCCAGATACAAAGTGAGAGGGCATCCCTTTGGTCTCCGAGCTCTATATATAGCCTGTTCCACAGAGAAAATCGATTGCCAGTTAAGAACACAGGAGACAGGGCTACTTCATCTCTATTCCATAGAGGATGATTAGTGATTGTACAATATTTTACTTGTCCTATAATTTTGTTTTAGTCCACACCACTGCATTTATCAGCTTCCTTCATGAGGCACTTTATTTTCAAAGAATCACATCTATGAATCCGTTCCAGATATTAAAGACTGGGGTGTATTAAAACAAAAATGCCAAATCCTTGGGAAAACAGACATGTTAGTTATGCTGATCATGGTGTGACATTCAAGGGAGGATATGCATTGTCCAGACTGTATAATGTCTCTTCCATTTTGAGACCAGAGAAATATTCAAACCTACTTAAAATTCCAGTGGCTTGAGGGAGACTTATTGAGTGCATTCATTGCCTTAATCTTCTCAAGGGTCACATCTGAGAGAACAAATGCAGGCGATGTTGCCACGCCACCTGTTCTCCGGAAGCAAAACCGACAAGTTTCACTCCGTGCGTTCGTGTAAATAATCTCGTCTCCATCCTGTTGTTAATTAAACTCGTAAACTGAGGGGTGAAAATGCCAGTAAAATTTTAAAGAACCAGCGTCCTCCGACAGTAGCCGTCAATTAGGAAGCGGTGCCCTCGTGTTCACTGATGCTGCGAAGCTCGGTGGCGCCCGTTTGTTTTGTCATGTAGCCTGTTTTTCATTGCCACCATTCCATGTGTATGCGGCGGTGATGATTATAAATAGAAACATAAAAGCAAGTGGCGCAATCCTGGTCTGTGACAACCCCCACACCCTAGTATCCACCACCCTAACTTGCCGCTGCCATGGCAACGCTGGCGACGTAATTATGTCTCCCCATTCTGCAGATATCGAGTCTCACTGCATGTCATCTCCTGCCTACAGTGGCAATGTGACATGTTGACTATTATATCAGCTTTTTCAGCTCTTATATAAGAAAGGAGTCCCCAGCAGAGAGAGACAGAGAGGAAGAGTTACAAAACCCCACACACACACACACACACACAAACACACACACACATGCTCTGTAGAGGATCAGCGGCAAAGCGATAAGTTGTCTTAAAGCGTGTTCAAAAAGTGAAGACAGCTAGAGGGGACTCCTGTGCTGTAATTTTCCTCTCTGTGTTCTAAAAACAGCTCCAATCAAATGACAGAGGAGGGCAGCGGCTCAGCAGGCGCAGAGAACAGGCACCTGTAGAACAGACCCTTCTCTCCTGACAGGGAATATTAATCTTAGCGTGTAAGTACTTGACAAAGGACTCTTTTGTAGCGGGCAACGTTCCAGGAGCAGCCGTGAACCTGTGAACCATTGAAGGGCTCAGAGAGTCAGACAGCCTTACTTTTGCCTAATGGACCTAAATATAGCAACAACAGGAGAAAAAAAAAGAAAAAAAAAAACACCTGCTGCCTGGGAGAATTCACCACTGTGATATCTAATTAATCTCATATTTCATTCTGTACCCTCACTGTGAGTGGCATTAAGGATCTCCACTTTGATCAGCCCGTCAAGCTGAGCCTCCATCAGAAAAATCGCAGACAGTGGTTTAACAGGATGGGGGGGAGGAGGAGGAGGAGGAGGAGGAAGAAGAGGAGGAGGAGGAGGAGTGTGAAAGCTTAAGCCACCTTTGATAACCAAGGCTGTATGAAATGGCCCTTGAGGAAACCACAACAGCCTCATGTGCCTGTTCTATTCTTGTCTGCTCTCCGTCCACCGTGTCGGCGAGAATAACACTGAACGGAGTGACAATGTTGAGGGGAGATAATAAGGTCCTAAAGGTAGGTAGGCATTGTTCTCGCTGCACTGAAGCTCCGACTTGTATAATTCACAACTTACATATAGACTCTGTTCTCTGTGCTGATTTATAAATGCTCTCAACCACAGAGCGCTTTAAATCTGTGACTACGGGTTGATATATTTAAGTAAAATGCACCCTGAAACTAGCATAACTGAAATCTGCTGTTTCTGTATCACAAAAATACTCCCGAGGCAGAGGAGAATACGGAACCACCAGTAACTAGGGCTAAATATAAAAGCTTTTCTGAGCAGGGTCTTAATATAGACAATGTGCGAAAGACTGTCACAGTTGTGAGGCCCCCTTGCTCAATTTAACACGGGCAAAAATAAAAGCGCAGTGTCACATTTATGTAACTTTCGGGTCATTTTTGACACGATCGCTCGCAAAGAAGAGCATCTGGTTCGGTCGTACCATGACGATCCTGACCCGCTGATACGAGTGTCTTTTCGGGTGAAAGTCTTCATCGGTGGAAAGTGCACACAAGTGCCTGTGGGCGCTGGTAAACATGAGATTTATGAATGACAGCTCCCAAATTTGTTTTTAGCACAAGGGAGCAACAAGCACCCAGCCCCATGCCCAAATTCCTCCCTGTGGAGGGCCTGCCAAGGGGGGATAGGGTGACTCATGGCCTGTGACCACGCTCCCACTGCAGCGTCGCACCGCCACTGTCCCCAAAGTGTTTATTTCTATAACCGATCTGCCTCTCATTAGCCGTGGTGGTGGTTAGAGTGACAATCACAGCCTTAATTTGAGATGTTGGATGGCTTTTCTTTTTTTTTTTTCCCTCTCGTTTGCCTCAGGCCACATTAGCAGGCTTCCCATCGTTGCAGACGGAGGAACACATCAACGGTGACGTTACTATCGCTCGTAAAGAGTCTGGGACACATTTATATCTGAAGAATATCAAAATAATTCCCCGTGCAGGCTTACGCTGGAGTTTTAAAGAACACCTTGACATTTTACTGGTTTATCCTGACAGCATATACGCCGACTACGAAAGTGAGAGTTATTAATATTGTAAACATTACCCCCTGAATATAAATAGTGCAGCTATTCTTACACCTTCACAAGTTGCACCTCGAGGTACCTTTCGGTGTCATGGAATAAGACTGCATATTAAGATTTCTTTTTTTTTTTTTCTTTTTTAAAGAAAAAAATACTTAAATGCTGCTGTAACACGGAGCAGATTGTGTTTAGTGTGAGCGGAAAGTGCTAAAAAACAAATTAACATTTGAATTTGTTAATAAAAAAATTTACATAAATGCCCATTTAGGTGTTTTTTCCCAGTTAAAACAATAACACAAATAAAACATGTAGCATGAAAAGTTGCCTCAGAAAAACATGCCATGATTTCTTTATATGATGCTAATGTTGCTGTCAAAACGTTTGCGATGGTTGTGTTAGCATAAGACAACACTTAAACCATGAAAGTGTCAAGTCTATTTTAGCAAATAAAAAGTACAAAGTGAAAGCAAATGTATGCAATTTTTCTTCAGTAAAACCCCTAAAACATTATCACAACTTACATTTGTTGTCCACTGAACCATATGATTACAAAGATTTAACCATCTTATCTCAAACTTCCCGTAAATCAGTGTATTTAGTTTATATTTTATTCCCAATTTGCCAGTTGTGGCAGTAAACACAACCAAAGAACTGCATGTTAGACTTGAAACACGCATGTTGCGAGCATTTAGTGTGAAACAGAGATGGTTGCTGATCTAAATTCCCTGTCTGACTGTATAAATAGAACCAGAGATACAGAAGATGTTTGAGGGCAAAAATAAGCTGATGCTTGGGACTGCAATGTGGTGCTGGATCTCTCATTAAGTGCCTTGTTATTTTGAGCAGCTGGCATGTCTAAAGCAGGAAACAGGTCTTTATTTTTAAGACTCAGGCTCGTCCTTGCAGCTGAGCCAGAGCTGCGGTTTGCAAGCTATCTACTAACAAAGAGAGCCGAGCCGAGCCACCACGAGGCCTTTCGCTGAGGGGAGCCAGGAGTCCGGTCGCCTCCTGTCCTGTCAGGCCACCTCGAGAAATCAACAACAACAACAACAACATGCAAAACAACATGGGCAAAAACGTGGAAAACCCAGCGAATGCTAGATGATAACTCCCCGTTCTCTATGAGCAACACTGGCAGTAGATCAGACAATCAATAAAATTCCTAATAAATCAATCAGCAAGAGTCAATTCCCTTAATTCCCTGAGCCACAGCAAACCCTCCAACCACAGGGAAAGCATCACTTAGCAGCACTGATCAGTCAGGAACAGAAAGAAACGTTGCTGTTTGTTGCACAGTTCTCTTTGCTGTTACAAAGTTCTATAATAAAAAAGCCACTTCATCTTTTTTTTGCAATGACTGATTTTTAAGCAGCACTAAAGCAAAATTCCATATCTTTTGTGCAGCTTCTCTTCAGCAGTGAGCTCTTCAAATACACACGGTGAGGCAACTTGAATGGATACAGGATTCAGACAAGTGGACTTGAAAGGTGCAGCATTGTTATTGTCTGAAAGGTCCCTATTGATATTTGTGCACGATATTCCGCACTTGGGGGGGAAACTAATTAGTTTTTCCTGGTGTGAGAGCCCATGTGAGGATGGTTTTTCTCAGAACTTCGATGGCACTAATCAAAATAAAAAACGTGATTATGCGAGCTTTTATTGTGCTGATCCACTTAAAATGTAACAGCAGAGGAGTAGAGGATCATGTAAAAAGGTCAAGAAGTTTGCTTTGGGAGACAATTCACAAATGATCTATTTAGATGATCACTTCAGCAACCATATTTATTATCTTATTAATTAAAAAGTTTTTAAAAAAATGAAACAGCAGCGCTCTCACATGTCACCCTGTAAACTCACAGAACAAGGCTCAGTGGAGCAGCACTTACAGACACACTGTTAGTCACTGTCAGGTGATTTACTATAAAGTGGAAAGAACAAATTAAACACGCAAATGACAGAATTCTCTATAAATATCTGTTCCAAACCGCTGTTATATCAGGAGCATGCCGAGATGGAATGATAACGCACAGACGCCTAATCTTAGCAGGCTAATGCCATAAGCTGAAAATAACTCACCTAAGAATAGCTGACCCACAGAATAAGCAAGGAGCCCGAATTCAGGCGCTCAGTATATCTGTTGTTTGGCTCGCAAGCCGCTAAGACAAAAGACGAAGAAAAGCCCTGCTCTTGTAGCCCGATAGTCAAATAACCTGCTCTATTGACAGACATGGAATGTGTCATCCCTCTGTCATCCTCCTGTCTTATTTTTAAATCCCCTCACGTTTATCCCACTGCCTCTGGATGTTGCCCGTTTCGTAAGGCAGTTCAACATTTGTTCTTGCTGCCAGTGTGTTAAAAAAACCTTAAATGTACGAGCAACAGTTTGCTGAAATTCTTCCACTTTGTGTTGTTCCTCATGCCGGCTATTTGTAGAAGCAGTGAACACCCAAATATATTCTTTCTTTTTTGCAGTAAATGAAGCACTCCCATGACTTAATTCACACTTGGTCATGACACATTTCCCAGCAAAACCCACATGACAGTGTTCTCACAGAGCACAACGCCTCGACTCTGAACTCATGCCTAAAGACAACTTTTGCATTTCATCAATAGCTACATGCACGTAAAACAAAAAAAAAAAAAAAGAAGAAGAAAGAAATCAAAGCAAATAAGGTGTGACTCATCTTGACTCAATGCAGTGAATAGACGTTAGTCATACTGATGTCAGCCGTGTACTCTTCAATTCAATTGTCAGGTCAAAAATAGAAACGGTCGATGTCTGTGGTAAATATCCTGAGAGAAACCTTTCGCATGTCCCCTCAGTATTTCTGTCACAGTTCCCTCCTGTTCCCTGAAAAGTGCACGCTGACATGGAAGCTCGCAAAACACAACATCCCCTGTCATGTTCACAGTGACTCATTCTAGGCAACTGGAGCATGGGAACAGGGTTAACACGTTTCCTCATGTTAATCGAGCACTTTTTAAACTCAGAAACACCCTCTAGGTTTAAAAAAAAGAGACATATTTGAAGCACAATTCTTTAAAAGCAGCAGCATCACAAGAGTAAATACCTTGGTTCAGGAAGAAGTGCCTGCTCCTACCACGTTGCTGTGCTGAGAAGCTCTGACTTCTCTTTTTTCGCCAGAATGAGAAACCGGCTAAAGCGCAAAGAGTTGAGAGCGAAAGAGAAGAGACGGAGTGTGCACGAGAGGCACGGAGGATGTGAGGAAAAATAGTAGAGAAGTAGATAGGGAGGGGAAAAAAAAAGAGAGAGAAAGACTCGGAAACAAGAAAAGATTCCCCCTCAAGAGGAGCGGAGACGCCAGGAAGCTATGAGATCACCTGAGTTGTTCACGTTGTGCATCTTGCTCTGGTTGGGGAACTGCTGGTGTCCAACGCGCCCTTCTGTTGTGGAGAAACTTGACTCGCCCTCGTAAATCGTCTGCAGCATACTCCACTCAGCGCTCAGGTCTCATCGCCAGCCTTGCGTTTCCTGTCACCAAGAGCCACCCCTCAGCCACTCAGGGGAGAGACCACGACAACAGGCGAACTCTCTCCCTCTTCCTCTTGCCTCCTCCTCTGAGAAACTACTCTCACTGTGGAGCAATAACACGAGCTGCACACACACACACTCTCTCTCGCTCGCTCGCTCGCTCTCTCTCTCCGCAGGGCTGCTATACTCTCCCGGGTGCCCTGCCTGCCTGCCTGCCTGCCTCAGTCTGGTCCAAACACTAGAACACAGTGGAAGATGGCAGGTCCAGCTTCTTTTTTTTTTTTTTTCTTCTTATCTGCCTTCTCTCTCTCTCTCCCTATTTCTCTCCGGTCTGAGCCGTTTTTCCTTTTCTCTTCTCCTCAGCAAAAGTGTCTGAGGGAAAAAAAAATGTCAAGCTGAGTTGCTAGGAAAGCCGCGCACTGTGTACTGAGCACCTCGCACAGGCAGCAATGCAAGCCGGGGAGGGAGCAAGCTTCATTTGCATGTGAATCAACAACTGCGTGGCCCACAGGTGACAGAAATAGAACAATGGCCAGCCCTGGCTAAAAATAGGTCAGGCGAGGCGCAGGGATTGGAGCAGCATTGATGCGTTTAAAAATACCACACCAAACACAGCTGTCTTCTTCAGCTCCTGCCAGAAGGCATGTCTCCTGACTCCCTCTCTGCAGATGGAGGCTTGATTCCTCTCTCTCTCTCTCTCTCTCTCTCTCCCTCTCTTTCTCTGTCTCTTTCTGATTTGTTGAACCAGTCTCCCTCACTCACTCTATTTATGTCTTCATTTTGTTCTCTCAGGTAGGCTACATGGCTGGAATGATCCTGTTTTGCCTTAAAAAAGAGGCACAAAAACTTCCCATCAACACGTTAAAGCTCGTCTCTCTTGTCTCAGTTCTGGCAAAAACGGCGCAAACGCTCTGGATTTCAACAAACACAACCAAACACTTGAGCAATTGGGCATGATCTGCATGTGTGACAAAAAAAAACCCAACAGGATGTGTTAAGACAAGCGAGACACCAAACGAACGCAGCGTTCATTTAAGATGCAGAGTGTGACCTCACTGCATTAGCACAGTATATGTGTGGGGTTCAGTGTGTATCCAGGGCAGTGCTGCGACTCAGGAAGCATGCTTTCAACCAGCCAAGGAAGCCAACTGTAAGATGCCATAACAGCATGATCGTAATTACATAAACTCTCAAACTGTGTCAAGAACACTTCCCCGGATTGCAAATCCTGTTCCCTTGAAATACCTTTGATACTGTTTGATGCTTAAAGAAAACACTACGGTCTAAATATACATACGCAGGACTTAAGATCTGGATTTTTCGGAAACCCGGTAGCTACATATAGCAGGACTTTTCCATAATAATATCACAAGACCCGTAGTTAATATAATCTGACTCCATGAAAGCCAAGTCAAATGTTGTATCTGACCACTGATGCAGGGCTGGGTTTGTGGCCAAGCAGCCTGTGCCTTTAAATTTTTCATCTTCCTTCATAATTTGACCTGTCCCCCAGCCAGGGGCGTGGAGCCAGCACGGCTATTTTTAGGTCCTGAGCTCTGACGACTGGGCTACAGAGACACAGAGAAGGAGTTTTACTGTGTTGTTTCAGCTGGACAAACATTTAACCCCTCAATCCTTTTATCGCAGCGCAACCAAGAAGCCGAGGAGGAAATGCACAGCTTGCAGGCTCGCCCCCCAGACACAAAACAAATCCGAGGCTAATGTACGAGACATGTTGTGTGACTTGATTGCTAATAAACAGAGGCATCGGGGACTGTGTGTGCACTTTCTTTTGGTTCAGAATTACCTCTTGATTATAGCAAAACTAAGAAAAAATCATGTGTTTTCTTAATCTGAATCGTAGGGCAAATGATTTTTATTCGAGAAAAACTATAAAACGAATTTAGATCCCAGATTGCACAAACTCCTGATCTCTGTGAATTAGTTTCGGCTTCCATGCTGGATAAGATGTGTGTGTGTGTGTGTGTGTGTGTGAGCGATAACAAGCCTTCAAGTCCAAGGTAATGATGGCTAAAGACCCAGAGCTCCATCTGTCACAGTATCTGTCAGAGCAGGCGAGCTCTGACCCTGTAGGCCGGCCTCATCATAGGCTCAGGCATAATTGATCAAAAGAGGAAGTACGGCTGTCACATGAATGACAATTATCATGACAAAGGAATCTCTACTTCTAATGGCATGATAATGTGATTTTGTCTGCATCTTGACCACGTCCTAAAATGACAGGGTCACGACTTATTTTGCAATGTTCCTTTGCTCCGATTTCCACGATTACGCCATAAAACAAAAAAAACACTACATTTTGCAAACATACAGACTATTTTTGCTGTGTAATTCTGATGATTCATGTCTGGATTAGTGTTATTTATATCTAGTCATGTATTGTGTTTTGTTCTACAGAATGTTCTCCATTGATTTTTTTTCCTGAAAACCCTCAAATAAATAATTTCCCGTAACTAGTATCTTCTTGAAAAGGCTTAGTCAACTTGCCCTACTAGCAGTGGAAAAAAAAAAAAAAAGCATTTCACTGGGACACGTTAGCAGCGATTAACCTACACTTTTTATTTATAACTAGCTTCCTGGGGCTGATGAGGGATTGTGGGATTGGAAATAGCTCTGTCCAATAGGCAGGGTCCAGTAAACCTGCAATGTGGCAAGCCCATTATAGCTCCTACTGCGTCACTGGCGGCCTTTGTCTACTTTAGTCCTATTAAAGCATTTAAGTGTGAACGTCAGCGTCCCTGCTGGAGAGCCACTCCGCTCTGCTCTCCGGGGCCAGGGCTTCACTGTCTGTCACCTCCCTCATATCAAACACAAACTCTGCGTGTGCGCGAGTGTGTGTCTGTTTTGTCGCTTCGACGTGGAGTAGGGGGGGGGGAATATTAGAGACGAGGGAACAAGTGGGCTATGCCAGTGAAGTGCCCTCAGCACTTTATGGAACGAAAGGCCATTACAGCCAGTTTTAAAGACCCAGCCATCGTTTTGCTGTTGTTGTTTTAAACTTACTCCGGTTTACTCGATTCAGATGATCTGCTGGGACGAGTAAGCCAACAAAAAGACACTTCTCGTAGCTCCTTCTGCTCTATTTTGAGTAACTGTGGGTCACAACCTGGGGATTTGCTTTTTTTTTTTTTGCTCTCTCTCTACCAAATGAGCCTATTCACATTACCACAATTACTGTACCAGCTCCAAATCAACTCCCAAAGTTCTCTGGCTTAATCACCACAGCACTGCTGCCTTGTGACACATTGTGCATGATGAAACCCAGCAGGGAGGCAGACGGCAGAAAGGAAGCGAGCAGAACTTAAGTGTTGCAACGGATATGAGAGGTGGACGAACCCCACTCCTTTTTAACTAATTTGATCTGGCGACAAAGTGTTTTGTTCCCCTTTCGCAGTGGATGAACCATGAGTGGGAGGGAGTGAGTCAGCCATGTTTTGTTGCTCCGTGAACTTCAAAGCCCCCGTGCATCTCAGAGGGGGGGTGTCTCCTGTCAAATAAACACATCGCGCGGTGAATCTCAAAGCCCTCTTACAAGATCCTAATTGATAACCGTGTTTATTACACCGCGCAACTCCTTAGAGGAATCGAGTCGAATCAACAGATTTTTTCTAGTTTACTTGATGTAAATATGTGTTTTGTTCATTTCTAGGTAATCAACTTGAGCTAGTTCGACATAAAATGATTAATTAAATGAAGCCAGTTGACATAACTCATTAAATTCAATTTATAAGACACACAACTGGCGTATACGCAAAATATCCAGAATGCATTTTTAGAGTTTATAAGTCTACCTATTATGATGCTGTTTCAACACTATAAAGCATCATAAAGGATATTATTTACATCAGCTTATCTTTCGAGTTTTCCTAATATCTAGTTAATTGAAGTTAAAGTGTGTATTTTCAGTCCACTTTAGAATATTAAAACAATCAGCAATTTTGACTTTAAATGATGAGTTGAATGAATGAACAGCTGAGAGTTCACTCAACACATTAAATTTAGGTCATCGGAAACAGAACTAGCATGTAGGCAGATTTCCCAAGATGCATTGTTAAAACTTCCCTAGAGACTTTTGTTTACTGTAGTTGGAGAAAACAGACATGGTAGGAACTTGCTGTGTACCTTTAAAGCGAGCTAAATTAAGTTACGGTTGTTTCTTCTGATGATAAGCAGTACAGTTCTAACAATGACAAAGGTTGTTACTACATTCAGATGAACATTTAATCGTATTGTAATCGGAGCAGCCTGACTGTTTTTGTGTTGACTAAAAATGGTCAAAAACTTAGAAAATGTAAAAGGAATGCCAGCTTGTCTGTAACCATATGTGACTAGGTGATTTAATTTAATATCTTAAGTTTATTAAACTTGTTTTCTCAGCTGGTTTTGCACTTTCACTCATACGAAACTCATACGAAACTCATACGAAAGTGCAGTTAACTCACATTTTTTTAAGCAGCTGGGGAAGTTGTGTTTGGACGGTCAATGAACCTGAAATGATTTACAGTCTAGAATCAGCTTTAATGAATTCATTTTATTCACCTCTCTGGCTTCCTACATGTTGCTTGTCTTCCTGCTTATTATAATGTCGATTTCATCATGCCACCCCGGGAGCACTGCGGCGGATGTGATCATTGCCAGGTGCTGATTTCTCCATTCACAGGGGACGTTCCTCCCGAGAGAGGAGGCTCATATTAACAGCAACTTCTCACAAGTTACCATGCGCCCCAGCTGCACCACCCCGTCCCCTGAGCTCCGTCTCTCCAGAGGCCCCCCCACAGCTCCGAGAGCAGGAGGGAAATTACCTCTCCACACCAATTACCTCATCACCCGCCATCTTACTTACATCAGCCGCTGATGAGTCACCATTGCTAACTGTGGAAGAGATCCTCGATCAATTTATAGCATGAAGCCAGTCTCAGCATGTGGAGTGCAGCACACTGAGCTGGCAACCAGGCTCAGCCATTCTAACCTGCTAAAAGCCATGGTTGAAGTTTTGTCACTTCAAACAGCCCATTATCCCCTTTACCTTGTGGTCAGTCTCATAAAAGCACAAAGGCACTACAACTGTTGATTTGATGGTGAAATCCAATTAGCCCATACATCTGGGTGAGTTATGCGAGCATGTTTCCCCACTAATGATTTGGCCGCTCTTGTTTTTATTGGGTTATTCTGTCTGGCATCCTGTGGAATTTCCTGTCGGACTTTCAGGGTGATATAAGTTGCACTTAACAGGTTGGATCAAATAACACGAAAAGTATTAAAAAGGCAGTCATGTTTAGCGCTCGGTCTTGAAACGTCGCCAGCAAAGTTTTGCAACGCAGCTTGTAACGCAGTCGGATGCGGCCCACGCAGCTTTGTGTGTTTCATATGACGGCGCTTTTCAAACAGCGTGTATCCTTCAAAATAAAAAAACCCTTTCAGAAAAATTTGAACCTTCTATCAGAGATGTGAGGGACAGACTGAAAGACGACTGAGTTCCAAATGGGCAAAAACACAATTTCAAAGCATCCACTTATTGTGGACTGACCTTGAGGTCAGTTTACTTTCTAACTTTGAATAGGTCCTTGATGCCATGCCTTCAACTGCTGCCATAGGCTCTCTAAAAATAGATGCGTAGCACAAAGGCACACTGGAAACAGAGGGCAGCTCTCAGTATTTTTACTGATCAATGTGCTCATCTCTGCTGGAAACCATTGATCCACTGTTTGTATCAAATTGACCATGTTGTTGTTGTACAGCCTACATTCACCGAGGACAAGCACTCTTTATGTTCCACTTTGTCCCTGCTGTCCAACACCTTCTCTCAAAGCAACACAAACCATTGATCTTCTTGCAATATTCCCACATGAAAAGCCTGATTAGCGCCTTTGAAAGATCATCCTTAATGTCAGCTGCCATTTTTGTGAACTATTAACCAGTGAACATGAAACAAGACTCTTCTCCCTGAAACCACAGTGAAGAATCATTGCATCACAGGCTCTTGGACCTATACCACTAAAAGTAGGAGTCCAGTGTGGCATCTGTATCATAGGAACACAAGGCTCAAGTAGACACATGTGACTTTGATGGAATCCAGCCAAGCTTAGCTGACCTTACAAAATCCCTAAGGGATTAATAAAAACAAAGGTTGTCTGTTCGGAGGCATCCTTCCAAACCACATCGTGCTAGTCAAGCCCATTTACAAGTGGATAATCATAGCATCATCCCACCAACCTAAGTGCCCAGGAGCTATTATCTTAATATGATGACAAAATATATTTTCTATCACACCATTTGAGAAAACACATTTTAATAAGCTTGTTTGTCCTTTGGCAAAATATCGTCATTATTTCAGTCATCGAGAAAGTACAGGCAGTTTTCACCGAAGTTCAAGGGTTTCTCTTAAAGGGAAAAAAAAATCATTTCTGAGACCTGAATCTGTTAAGAACACTTATCAAAGAACAAGACAACATAATGGAGTGTGTTAGATAATGGAGTCTGCTCAAGTGGATTTGTCAATGACATTTAAAGACGCAAACAAAACTCCATTCATAGAATTTAAAGGTCCGACCTACAAAAGTGCAAGAGGAAATCGAGTTTACTATGGGAAGGGTGGGCTGGCGCTTATTGTCCGAGCCACTTCCACCTACGCCATCACTTCTTTGCTTGACCGCGCAACACTTACAGCGCTCTCCTCCTGTGGTGTCTCAAAGGTCTCAGACACAACAATACCGCTGAAAAATAGCTCTTCCTCTGATTATTAAGGTAGTGCTATGCATACCGGGAAATGCCCCACAGTGCACTCGCCACCTCTGTTCCAATGTTAATGTCTGGGCTGCTCCATATGCATAAAGCTGGAGGGGATCCAGATGTATTTTTAAAGCGCTTTAGCATGGTTTGACCTTGAGTTTCTGTATCTTATTACAGCATCATATTCATGTACATTTCTTTTTTTTTTTTTCCCACCATACAGTTACAAAATCGCCATCATGGGCTATCATATTTTATGCAGCTGAGGATACAGGTTTATGTTACGCAAACTCAGGCGTACACTGGAAAGTCTGCGTTCTACCTTGCAATTCCTATGAGAAATGGTTCAAGGATCATCTCATTTGTTTGGTGGGGGGAATAAAAATTGCACTGCTGCATTTGATTTTGACATTTCTCTACATTTTCATTTAGCAAATCATTTTACTGCAATTATGCTGCTTTGTTGTTTTTTGTCACTACATCGGTTGCAATGAAGATATTACCAATTCCTTATCCCTGTCTCTACAATCAGCTCTTGTTTTTGTGAGTTTCACCAGCTCTGGCTGTGACTGGGAACTGTAGCAGTAAGTCAGCAGGACTTGTATTTGTGGGACGTTGGCCAAGCGGGTTAAAAACCCCTGGTGGATCCTTCAGCAACAGTGCACCCTGCAGGTTGATTAAGAACAGGGACAAGAAATGTAAAAGAGCCAGAGATGCTATTACTGTGAACTTTCCAGAGCAAACTCCAAGGACCTGAAAGACAAATACTCTTGACACATTACATACTCAAAGCAACAGGGCTCAAGAGGAGAAAACGTTGCCAACCCACTGACAGCGCAGAGGTCCAGGCGCTACAGAAATACAAATCGGGACACTCACTCTGCAAACAAATTTTCATGCACGGACAAACTAACGCGGGCGCATGCTCGCGCACATGCAATTCCACACAGCAATGCCATCACGCTGGGAGTGACTGCAGCGTTCCTGACCTCTGCCTTTCATCTCAGATTCAGTAACCAAACTGACTTTTCAACCCAGCCGCTTCAATAACAACAGGGCCTAACAAGCTTTGGCTGCCTCTTGTATAAAACGCAAAAAAACAAAAACTGTTACAACTATGTGACCTCCTTGAAGCTGCGTGTGAATAATCAAAAGATGTAATGAAGTCGGGAACATGGATGTTTTCCTTTCTGAACTACAAAGTGTGGAGATTCCTACCATTAAAAGAGCAAAACAGACCTCATAAGTGAGAGACGGAGAAAAAAAACAAAAAACACAAGGCATCCCGAGCATCTTCATTCTTTTTCTGGTCGGCTTCCTAACACAATATCCCTTTCATTGATGTTATTCTTTTCGGTACATCTAAAGGATGCAAGTAAAACTCCCTTTGCAAGATGACGGTCTTTTTTTTTTTTTGCTGTAAAGAGACTACAATATTGCTTTCAAGCCTCTTTTTTTTTTTGAGAAGTTCTCCTGAATCAATGCTACTCAAAGCTAAAAAGAAGAGCTGCCCTAAGGTTGTCAACTCAAAGGGGGTAAAACTTTCTGTTTTGGAAACAGATGGGCTGTAACCCTTTCACACCTATCTGCCCACCGAGACCTTTACGCGGGCTCTGCTCTTAGAAATACAGCCAGTGTGTCCAATTTCTGTGTAATTCCTGGATCCGTTTGTTCTGCACATTTCACGCCAAGTGGGGAGGGGTTGCGGCCGTGACCTCCTGCTGTCCCATAACTCACAGGATGGGTTTGGGAGAAGAGGCAAGTACCCGCAGATGAAAGGCAACAACAAAGAGATGTTTAGCATGACGCATGGCAGCCAGGTCTCGGCCTCCCCCCTTTCCCGAAGGATGGCGGGGATGGCGAGGAGTGACAACTAATGGGCTTGTGAAGTCTGTTTCTGCCATCAAGGTAAACGGCCCCATCCTGTGACAGCTAAGTGACAATCTGTCTGTCAGGCCGGGCATACCGAGCACATCTCATTTATCACTTTCACTGATTTCACCTTACAGATTTGACAGACCTGGTTGGAGTTAGGGCGAGGGCACGCTTGGACAAGGAGATGGGCACAAGCAAGACGACACACACACACACACACACTAGGTAAAAACTAAATAATAAAGCACTGACAGAAAACAAAGCATATTAATCTGTCTTAAATACTCGAAAAAGGGGCCTTAAAGCTCCCCATTTTTCATCCACACAAGAGGCCTCTCAAAGACATGAATGATTCATCTCTCCAACTCCATTTGGACAGGAAGTGAAAACAAATGGAAGGAGGATCCCCCCAGAGAGCCCAGGGGTCTACAGTGAGGCTGGATGTACAACACTGAGAACACCAGGCTAAACCCACCAAGCTCCCAGTCTCAGCTGCAACAGGAGCCAGACTCTCCCTCTGGGCCACAGCTCACCTCTTACTATCTATAAAGAGAGAAAAATATTCCTCACACATACACCGCTGTCCAGCACATTATTCACCAGCCCGAGCCTGCGCTGTGAGACTTGTTTTGCAGTGCAGGGGAGTTGGATGTTTTTGTTTGATTGTGATTAGGATTCAGCGTATCAGATACATTTGACATTCCCGCAAATGCAACACAGCCGCATTAAACAGACACGCAACGGTAAAAAAAAATAGAAATCAAATAGAAACAACAAACACTGACTGCGAGTGAGGAAAAACTGATTTAAGTTCGAATGGATTTGTGGCACCTGGGCTACATTCGGTTGGTCTGCACAGTGTCTGCTTTACAGCCACACTCCCGCCTTCACCGGAGCAGCAGCCAAGAGCAGCAAAATAAATAAAGGTGTGAACAAGACTCTCCATTTCATTTTCATGACAACACACTGAGATAAAGCCCAGGACTGCACTCCACGTGATCCTTATAAAACCCTCCAAACACATACAGCACAGCACACAGAAGAGACTAATCAAAAACAGAGCTGTGGGTGCAATATAAGGTATAAAGTTATATGTAGGCAAAGGAAAAAAGACATCTGTTGTGCGGTTTGCGAAATAACACATTTGATCAGCTTGTTTAGAGGCTTCAAGTGGAGAAAGCGATGTCATTAACGCCACAGGTGCTCGGCAGGATTTCTAACCAATGATCTTATTTGACTGATTTCTAGCATCTCAAGCTCCTGCTTAAACAACAAAAGTCACAACTGCTCAGAAATCTCACACTCCCTATAGATGACAGCAAGCTGCTATTGTTCGCTCCAGTCATGTCATAATTTGTCTTTACAGGTATCTCCAACATGTCACCTTCTTAACAACAATAGAGAAACTGTCCTGCTTGAAGATTTACCTCTGAAAATGTCACAGAAAACATAAACCCACAATATTGCACAGTTTTAACCAAGTGGTGCCAATTTGTTTTGTTCTTATGGGTATCTTAATAACAGTAATAATAACAATCCGCACATAAAATGCAACGCAAAAGCCAATAATCATAGCATTTATGGTAAAACAACACAGGAAACAAGGAAAATGAAAGAACACTTGAGGAAAAAGCCATTGTAAAACAATGATTTCTAGGAAAGCAATAACAGATTTAGAGACTGTAAGAGCCTCAGGCAGACTGTCCCAGAGTTTTGGGGTGTGAATTATAAAGGCCACCTCTCTGTGCATTTTAGTTC
>NW_007578730.1:0-6840 GCF_000690725.1 Stegastes partitus
GACCCTAGTGAGGATTAAACTGTGTATAGATGATGGATGGATGGATGGAAGTAACCAGCAGTAAATAAAGTCATTAAAATCAGCTTTACCCATTAGTATAATATACATTTTCTGATATAGGTCATTTGCACATGAAGTACTCTTACTTGTGGTTTAATAGTTAATACTATTGAAATTGTAATGGAATAAAAAATTTGAATGCATCAGTTTTAATTGTAACAGTATTACACTGTGGTTTTGTTACTTAAGCACAGGATCTACGTACTTCTTGCACCAGTAGCCAACAGAAACCAAAAATGACTAAAAATAGAACAAGAAAATAAAAGTAAACAGTGTTTGGTTATTGACATCACCCTCCAGCTTCCTGATGTGAAGTCTGTTGCTGCTTTTATGTGCAAAGAGAAACCAACTCATGAATCATGTGACCTGGATGGAGGCCAGTAGAACAAACTCAGAGTCATTTCACAGTTTTATGGTCTTTATTGTGAGACTAACTCATTTTGCTCAGACCTGGTCAAGCAGTTATGGTGCAGTTATGTTTTTCTCTACTGACAAACGGACAGCAGTATGTTGTGGTGTGAAGGATTTCCTTGCATCACAGTGCCATGAATAGAAGACGTACATCCTCTACACGTAACATCCCTTTTGTAACTTGTGTTTTTCCAGACTTTGCTGGGGCAGTTCTCAGCCTACGCAGTTCCCTTTGGACCTGGTTACCTGTAAAGTCATACAACATTATCGACATGTTGACAATTTGCATGTGGTGACCCTGCAGCTCAAGGACTTCGGTTTCCTCCTGTGAGAGGCTTCAATGGACTGTTTTTGTTCTTCAGTTTTTATAATGCTGTGAGTGACGGCTTTAGAGCAGCAGATAACAGGCGACACGACGGATCATGTTTGAAGTCAGCATCTGTGGAAACAGAGTTTGGAGAAGAGCAGCTGTACAACTCAGTTTATATATATATATATACCTCCTGTCTGTAATGTTAGGGGCTTGTACAGGTACAGAATGTTCTGGACCACTTGTAATTACCAAGTTGCATCAATTCAGATCCATCTCCTAATGAAACAGGCATCTGTTAAAGTGGTGCTAAAGATATTACATGTTCTTCTGTATGCGTGACCTTTTCATTCTTTTGTTTTACTACTGATGCTGAAATATGAGTGTAAAATGTACTTACCATGTGCACTCAGATTCAGAAAGTTTACATCTTTCTATGTTTGAAATACGGCAGCAATTTCTTTTTTTACCTTCCTGCAGATGTTTGAGGGATCGAGAGTCTGACAAAACGCTATTCATTCCCCCTCTGTGGTTGTTGGTATTTATCCTTCCTCCTACACAAGCTCTGGCTCTCTGGATTAAAAATACTCTCTTGTCTGGCGGTCACAGTTTGTAGAAGATGGGCAGACGAATCAGAAATGTAGAATCTTAAGGGTTTTACCACAGAACACGACAACATTTTCTCCGGTCGCAGTGACACAAGAGGAGGGGGTGGAGGATAAATAAATAAATAAATAAATAAAAACAACTTCAATAATACCTGACCTCTGACCCGGGGCTGTTGGGAAGGAGGGGGAGGTTTGTGCAGACAGGAGGCTCGTGGGTAATGGGAACAGAACAGCAGTGGGGTTTCTCCGAATGAGAACATGGAGCACCGTGACCCCAACACGACCTTTCTCCATCTCCAGAGCCCGGGGCTGGGAGGGCTGGGAGATTGGAAGCCAGTAGGGACTGTTTGATTGGCGTCTACACCGTGTCGATCTGAGCGAAGCAGAGATAAAAACCTAATGCTACGGTTGTAAATGGGATACACTGTAGATAACAGAAATTAGGTATTAGGTAAAACACAGTTGATTGGAAGGGGGTTTAGAGAAGCTCTGCCAAGGTCGCTAATCCACTTTCCGACTATATTTCGTGACCCAAACCAGGTCTACACCAAAACTGGGTGAGTTTTTCCCTTTGCTCACGCTTCACATCTCCACCAGCTTTCATGAAAGTCAGCCTGGCAGTTTTTTGACAGACAGACAGGCCGTAATGAAAACATAACCTCCTTGGTGGTGGGAAAAAAAAAAAAATGCACAAGTGATCTTAATGATTGCAGTGGAGCTTGTAGCACTTGGCAACAGGGAGAGTTGTGCTTTGTCTCCAACTTATTGTGCTGGAATAATTACACAATCATGTTGTCATGTGTAAGTACAAGCCCACACGCTTGGCCAAGGTCCATTAAAACTATTCAAAGAGCTACACCTCTCAGATAATTATGTGGCAAAACAACAGATCAATAAAAGCATTTATTTGGAATGGCTTTTAAAGTGGAGTTCATTCATGCATTTTTGTAAACATCAGAGGACAGGGAGCAAGGTGGAAGATGTGATGATTGTTGCTTTGTGTGAACTGTAATGATGATGAACTCTCAGTCCACTTATTGAACGCGCGCGATAATTCATGTACTTAGTGGACATTGCAGATGCATTTAGTGCAGAGTCATTTAGAGGATTCATCTGCAAAGACAGTGACACACACTTCCTGCTGAGCTTAAATTATTAAAACTGGCTTTGAAGTGTTTGAGTTGTTTCCAAAAATCACAAGGTTGTAATATTGTGGGAAAAAACATTTTTAAAAAAATACTGGCACCTTTGCAAAATATTAAAACAACGCACTATAAAGCTTAAGGCCGCCTGATTGATGAGACTCAAACCTGAATCGGTTCCTCTGAGAACAACAAAGCACAACCGCTCTCACACAGTCGGTGTTTACCAAATAGCAGGAAATCACAGAGAATGATAGAGATAAGTAAAAACTCAATAACATCTGTAATTTTCCTCCTATTACTTATTTTCCCTGCCTTGTCCTTACAAAGGGATATTTTTTGTTCTAAGGCAGTCGATAGCAGCTGCGTTTTAGACCCCGCTGTTCCATAAATTAGGAGTAAACAAGCTGAGGTGCTGTCACTGTGATAACCGCTGCTCTCTTCCTATATTCACTGGTCGAGGGTACAAATAATGGTGGGTTACATTGCCTGACTAAGCCTGCTATTATTTCTATCAGAAATGTATCTCAGATTTTAGGTCAGAGCTCCTGACAGCGCTGGCTCGTCTCTGCTCGGCTGTCAAGCTGTTAAATGGTCGATGATTTGTCGTCAAAACTGGAATTCATGAGGACGGGGTTGGGGGACATAATTGCGTGTCTTTCCTTTAATTGTGTGCTTATCTGTGGTAATAATCCTCCCTGTGTGGATGTATGAAAACGTGCCCCTCAAGTGCCAGAAACATCTATCAGCATGTCTAATGGAATCAATGAAAAATGCATCAGCTAATGCAGATGTGAAGGGCCACAACACCAGCCTCGGAATTATTTATGGTGGGAGCTCTGTGAAGAAGAGGAAGCAGAGGGTCATTGTAATTCATTTTTTCACATCTGAGATGACCCATCTCAGCTGTGTGACAGAGAAATTTAACTGTTAAGCTCCAACGGCTGCTCACTCTGCCGACTGGCACCAACAAACAAATGACTAAACAAAACAGTTATGGGCTGAAGCCACTGCAGAACACTTTAAATGCAGTGACATTTTCCCTCTGGAATCAAGTCTCTTTCACAATCCAAAATAGATATCACCAGCAGTTCTAGCTCTTTTTGTCATGCTTTGCTGTAGTACAGATGCACAGGAACACAGTGACATGTAGTTTACTTATTATTAACCTTGTTATATGGTATGCATCATAATATGCCGCTCCAGGAGGAAAAAAATAAGCCAATGCAGTGGTGCCAATAAATTCAGTTCCTTGAATGGCCAACCAAGTGTAGCAAGTACACAGGCTAGATTAGGCCTTGAAAAGCCATCAGCATTAAGGTATAATTTGGGCCTAGGTCTACAGAAGACAGATTCGGCTCTTGGAGGTAGTGGTACAGTAAAGAAACACGCATACAACTTCAGATGCAGTTGGTACCATGTATTAATATGTGACAGTACATACAGTGGAAACCAGTATTTACAGTCTGCAGAGTTCATTAGAAAAGTGCACTTGACATTTGTGATGCAATGACACATTCAAAACCCACCAGTCTCTATTTCGGCCACGATGGCAGCTGTTCTACACAAAATATTGAGTGTTGCAAAAGCATAAAGTTCATGAAATATGAGGCACACAAAAATCGCCCAGCAGGTGCGCTGCAAATGTAGAGTCCCAGGATGCTAACAGTCCATGACTTAAAGTGAAAGTGCCTGTGTGTGTGTATGTGGGTATAAGAGAAGGTGAAGGGGAACAAAGCTGCCAGAGCCTCCTACCAGACCAGGAGGGGCCCTTAACTGGGATTGCTCGACTCCAAGCCAGTGTCTTAGCTCGCCATCTATTCGATTCTGCGTCCTTACAGGTACCCTGGCCTGTATAATGTAAACAGGACCATATCTTAACATTTCATCAACTAATTATATTCAGTGTACACAACAATTAATACATAATTCATGAGCAGCAAGAGAATAACCATTTCTCAATAAAGTGCATTCGGGCTAACTACGTTAACATCAATTCACTTCATAATTAATCATGAAAAATCTTCCTACTTTATGTCACTCATTTCTTAAATAACATACATTCACACAGTTCAAGATCAACGTAAACATTCTATAATGGTGCTGTAGTGGTACATTCATCTCCCGATACCATGAGCATTAGCATTTAAAAGCTACGTGTACCGTAGCCAGTCCATACAAACGAGACCGGCACATGCTAATGCTAACAACAACAGGCAGACTCACCAATTCCGGAATATATCCGACGCACCACGCGACCAACTTATCCTTCCCCGGCGCTGGTTAGTGTCTAAACGGTGAAATGATGTAACTGAGGCATTCAGAATGATACAACCAAAAGCTTACGACTGAAGATGACATTTGTTTGTAGCGACCAACCTGTAGCAGCTGCTCCGCGTGCCTCCCCTCACCTTCTGAATGAGAGGCAGAGCGGACAGCTTATGACAGGTGCTACGAGCGACGCGATTGGACGGTCGCGACCTCTACGTACGTGCATGACGACGCAACTGTACGTAAACAAATGACAGGTTTTTTTCTACCCCGGTTACACAAGTCAACCCCATTAACCCCAAAGTTAAAATGTCCAACTTTACAGCAGAAAGAAACTTGTTTACAGCCTGGTACATTAAAAAATAGTGATCATAATTTTGGTCCCTCCAGCTAATTTCTCTGTTCATGACAGTTGTCAGAGTGGGAATCGGTCAGCAGCTGGAGAAGCATATAAATGTGAAACTGCTCTTCAGGAAACCTATGAGTGTCATCACTGCATATTCCATCATCCTCTCCAGCTCTCACCACAGTCTGAACACAAAAGATGGACGTCATCACCTTGATGTCACCCACCGGTTGCCTCGAATTATGAATGGCAGTTGCTATCTTGTTCTTTGAAAACCCGACATGACAAGTGAATCTGACCGCGGACTGGATAGTGACCTGTCAATCACCAGGTAGCCCCGCCCTAAACCACAGCCTGTGATATCGTCTATTTTGCTCTAAATGGGACCATAATATACAAAATGAGCACTGTGCTGTGTTCACAAAGTCTTGAAACTCGCATTTAAGACCATAAACTGATTGAAAAATTGTTTACTGAGGTAACAAACCAAGTGAGAGGAATGGTCATTTCTCATTGACTTCTATACAACCTGACGTCTTTTCTCAACCAGATGAGTCGCCCCCTGATGGCTGTTAGAGAGAATGCAGGTTGACTTCACAATTCCAGCCAAGAGGCGACAGTATGTGGATCTTTAATATACATTCTAGTTTTCACTTTAAGTGAGTCACACATCAGGTTGAACCAGGCATCTCATGTCAGTGGTCAAAAACAAGCGAGAGCCACCATAGCTGCCATCGCTCAGTCAACAAACCTGTAGAGTTATGAAATGTTCACTGTCATACAACTGTGACAGAAGAAATGGGAAATGGACAGGCCTCTGTAAAGCAAAGCAAAAAGTGAAATATGGGGCGCTGTGGACTCACAAACAAATAATAGGTTGGCAGTGGAACAACTGGATTTGCAAATGAAAGTCCAGTTAGCGAGCTGAACCTGAAACTGCACAAACAGTAATGCATCCAAATGAATGTTGCTGCTAATCCCCCTCCTCTTAGTATTTACTATAATGGAAATAATTAGTTTTCCTTTAACACAAACAAACAAACAGCAGTGACTGGACTTTAAAAACTGGTATTTAAAGAGTTAAAATCCTGAAAATGAGTGTTTTTTGGTAGCAATGAGGACGAATGTTGGTTAAAATAATTTACTCAGTACATGTGGAAAATAGTCCTAATATTATGCATTTTTATGGCTTTTCTTTTTGATGCAGGCGTTTTTGTCCTTGAGGACCTCTATATATCTTTGTTTTTGTGTTGAAATGTTTTCTAAGAGCACTTAGCCGGCTCTGACAGAGTGAGGAAATGAGGACTTCTGAGAGTAAACAAACAAAGGATCATCACAGCAGCAATTGCAACGGGATATTCAAGCATATGATACAGTTACTTCATCTCTTTAACATTAAAAACACGTCAGTCACAGTCTTTTGCTCTCTAGTTTCTGTCTTTGCCTGTATAACTGTTTCTTACCTTCATGGATACTGAAGGTGTTCCTACACATCCAGTCAGGAGGTGAGCGACAGAGCCAGCAGGGCTTTGAATCACTTCTCCAATTTAATATTTTATTGATTGTATAGGATTTGTGAATGATCCTGTGCAGAAGGATCGCTGCATGTTTGCCTTTTGTGATGATGTTAAGCTGTGTAATGAGTCATCAGCTTCAATAACGAACTGAAAGTGTTTTTGTCTTTCAAGCACA
>NW_007578730.1:7282-29623 GCF_000690725.1 Stegastes partitus
AGCTTCAATAACGAACTGAACGTGTTTTTGTCTTTCAAGCACACATACAAGAATGTGAATGTATTTGTACATGTATTTCTAATTGTGTGGACACCTGCAGCTTATAGACAAGGCCAGTCTGCAGCTTTTCACCATAGACTGTATAAAAGATGGACGTAGTAACCGACCCTGAAAAATGAAGCCAACCCGGAAGTGTCAGAAACCTGCAATATCACTACGTCTGCTAGCTGCTGGCTCCAAAAAGCCCTGGCTCCCGTAGACTGGAATTGGAAAAGAAGTGATCACAGATCACGAAATACTGCATTCCTACAGCTCAGGATTTTTTTCTTATTAGTTTTCATGGTCAAATCCAGAGATCAGGTGGCCAATCTGAAAATAATAATTTTTGCGTCAATGGCTCCAAAAATCCAAGATGTCAACCAGGAAGTAGCAAAACCCTGGCTTCATGTTCTCAGTGCAGAAACCAACGGGTGACGTCACGGTAGCTACGTCCATCTTTTATACAGTCTATGCTTTTCACACATTGGCTTGCTTTTTCAGCCTTGGAGCTTGGTACTGCCACCGTCCTCCCCGCTCTCAGACAGACTTCATGGCTTAACTTTGACAAAGAAGTTCCATGCACCAACTTGCAGGGATATTATCAACATTTCAGATGCATCCAACATCGATTTTAGCTTGAAGATGCTTTAGATAATGCGACTGAACCGTTGCTTTGTTTATAAACTGTCAGATCCTCTGGCTGTTTATGTTCCCTTTCCCTTGGATCGGCTTTTACAGATTTATTTTTTTTGCTCTGTTCCCAGATCACAGGAATTTATATAGTGTTGATCAAAACAACACGCTGAAATACATTACTGAAAAAAGCGAAGGTCTTGTTACGCAACTCACATCTTAAAATAAAAGAAACCGTCCTTATGGCTGCAGGCTGATACAGTGGGGAGTGAGTGAGCGCTGACGAGATACTCACATAAATTAAAGCTGCAGTCTTTTAGAATAATTATTAAACCAATGTCGACATGATGAAAAGTTCCAGCGTCCTCTGTAGCTATTTCAAGAACAAGGCATCATGTCTAATAGCCTTTAAAGAAGAAGGAGGTTCACATTTTACTCCTTTTTTTTACACAAAGTAGAGTCGTGTTAGTCACGAAACCAAAAGGCCAAGTTTAAGTAAATCAGAATTTTCCTTTAATTGAAAGTGAGAAGACTCTATTACTGAAACAACTTAGAAAAAAGGCAAATCATAATCATGTCTGGCATATTAGTGAGTTAGTCAGCCCTAATGAGGTACAGTACTTAAATAAATTAAATCTATGAGTTACCTTAAGGCTAGACTTATGAGAACAATTATCAGCATGACAAAAAGTTCCAGTGTCCTCTGCAGCTACTTCGAGCTAATGGCCATTACCTTTTAAAGCAAGATGAGGATTAGCATCTGTCTCCCTCTGTGCGCTGAGTAATCCGGTGATGGGTAAAGGGAGATCAGATTATATCACTTTGGCGGAGAAATCCACTTCCCTTGTTCCTTATAATAATTTTAGGCAGGTAATCAGCAATTTGCAATGGATTATCCTTTGAGAGTAACCTTGCCAACCCTGTTAATCTATTACCATTCACCCTCATGTAATTTCATATTAAACTGGGTGACAATTCATTAGGTGGGTGCAGCAGCTCTCAAGTGCTCCACGCACTGCAATTACAGCCCATAGTGGAGGGCCCTGACCCTGGAATGGGCCTGCAGTCACAACGACCAGTAACGCTAATGGAAGTGGAGCAGCGAGGGGACAAGATGGCTGTCATACTCTCAGCAAAGGGCCCGGCCGTCCTGACAGGTGAGGATGGGCCTTTTTGTAATTATTTAGCGAGGACACGAACTAGAACGTTTGGAGCGACCGGAGGAAATAGAGATCAGATGGAAAGTGGAATGGGAACCGACGAGCAGACGAGCGCTGACTGTGGGAGGCGGTTTTGCAGGTGCAATCTTTGCAAGACGACGTTTTAATTGCTCGGCTTCTCTCTTTGTTTGTATATACAGTGTTTAAAAAAGACTTATATTTAATTTGACTTTCAGCATAATTGCAGAACGACTTCAAGTATCACGAGGCCAATCTAAGTTTTGTAGGCCAATCAGATAAAGACTTTACACCACCTTACATGTGATAATTGACTTTATAAGTACCGCAATACACCACGAAGCCAACATGTTAAGAGTTTTTTTATGTGGATGGCTCCCTCTAATTTCAACAGCTGTAAAGCCGCCACTTTTTTCTTCTGTTTTCTCAGCTGCACGGCCACACGGTATTATGTTTCACTCCTGCAAATTACGTGAGATCAGTGTTTGGAGTACAGAATCCAAGTCTTCAGTGATTAATTACATATTCTGTTTTAAGCAACAGACGCAATTAAATTAATAAACATAGGAATGTTGATTCAAAAGATTAAAGTTGTCAGAATATGAGTCACAAGACCAGATCTGCCTGGTCTGTTTCTACTGTTAAATTATTATATTTTTAGATGTATTATTGCGGTGGCACGTGACTCGTGGATCAGGCTAAAAGCAAAAAAAATCCCCTGAGATTGAACAACAATGCATCCGGAGACAGGGATGCAGATGCACAAACGTTTTCTAGGAGGATCAAGCCTTCTGTCTAAATGTGGAGAGAATAGGATGCTGCATCGCGTAGAGCCGGAGCTCCAGAGTCTGGTGGTGCTTTGAATTGTCTCATGAGTGGAATGCAGATGACATCCTTGGCATCTTTCCAATAACATTACTGAGTCAGACATAAGGAACCCCACTGAGGTGGAAGGAATAGCCTCCACGCAGGCCTTCCAGGCCATTTTCTGTATCATACTGCTTTAATCTGAATGTGTTATCTCTCTCTGGTTGCCAAGATGATCTGCTGACGGCATCTTTTCAATGAATAAAGTTAATTGGTCTTTTTGCTAACATATGCAACTGTTTAAGGGTCGACGATTGGACAAATTGCGATTCTTTCCCTTTATTTTGCTAATTTAACTCTTAGAACCTGACCTTGTGTCCAAATCCACATCTTCTGAGCTGATTTGCTTTCAACGTATTTATTGCAGTTACCAGTCGCACATTTCAGAACTGCATGACCTGAGCTCTTCAATGATTGCAGTTTCTTTTCCATGTGACAAATTGTTTTTCCAATGTACATCAGATTTCCTCATAGTTCCAATCTCTATACAGCTCTGTGTCCATCTCTACACACATTTCTCTGGTCATTGCTCATCATCACACAGGTATGGAACATAAATCACAGGAAAGTGCAGTGTCACTTATTTGTACATGCCTACATAACATATTCATTTATTATATATAATATCCATTTTCACACTCCTGCATATTAGTAAAATAAGACATGAAACTTTGTACTGTAAGGTGGACCTACCACACATCAAAGGAAACAGCAGAACTTACCATTTACGCTAATACTGTTTGGAAATTACAGCCAATTTCTACATTGTCTCCAATTTACATTAAATCCCACCTTGTATGAAGAATAACCACAAAATAATAGATTTGCTTTTTATTGTAGTGATTCAAAAATTGTCGTCACAATACAAGTGCAGGTCACGTGTGCACAGGTAGGCAATGGTGGTCCTGGACTCTGGAGGGCACCGGGCAAAGGGGTCATTGGGGGTCGTTTGTTTGGGAGGTGAGGAGTGGTGGGGAAACACTCAAACATTTTTTTTTGTTCTTTTTTTTTTTCTCAGACATACAGTAACCCACCAACATTGTTCTGATATTACCAAATTCCAGACAATCTTCCCCAAACAGGTCTGAATAAATATCTCTACTACCAGCATTTTATATGAAAACATGTTTTTGTTTTTTTTGTTTGTTTGTTTTGTACAAAAGTTGTATTGTTTTCTTTGATATAAAGGCTGATTAAAAGAAAATTCTCCAAGTTTTATCATATCAAATTATAGAAGATCTGAATAGATGATAGATGATTCTGTAAAAACAACAACAACAACAACAAAACGAATATAGCAGGTATGGCTAGGCCTTATAATGACAAAGATAAGAGCTTAAAAGTGAAGGTAATGAAATTACCCTGAAAATAGCCCAGGGCTGGCAGGAGTAATAGTCTACCTTCTTAATTAACCTGCAAAGCACGATTCAAAGCATGCTCTAATAAAAAAGCGGTAGTTAACGAGTTTATTATCTTGCTAATTCCGAAAAACAACTCTGTTGTACTGAATTAACAAGATAATTAACTTGTTTCAAATAGCAGAAATGTTTTTTTTCAATGGAAAGTTTTCTCAGAATTACTCAGAAATAACGGCGACAAACAGTGGAGATGTTTTTTTTCCTCAACTGAATGCGTTACACTTCTTTAAAAATCACACAAAGTAATAATGCAGCTGGGTAAAGGTGTGCTTTATCTTACCACTTAAAAAGAAGAACAATTAATAATGCAGAAATTATGTGCAAATAAGAATAAATCTAAGGAAATTGTCACCTATCACTGTGCAATGAAATAAACACAGTATCTTCGCCTTAAGGTCTACAGATCGTTCCTCGGTGGCCTAAACAAATTGTGCAGATGGGCAGCGATATTATGCCAAAAACCCATTATAACGCTTGTGGCTGCTATGCACGAATATGTATTATTTTTGTCGTATTTCTTTCCACCAAGCCAGCAGGTCTTCCTTACAGTGACCTCTTCAGTGTCCTTCTCTGTCTGCACCCTGCAGTCGTTTAGAGGCTTCCCTCTCCTTACGAGGCCACCCAGTGATTTAACATCCACTGACTGCTGAGGTGTTTCCTCCTGTCCCTCCTCATCCTCACACTCATCTACCACCAGAACATGCAACACCACAGCAGCAGGAACAGCCCTTTTATTTGACCAGAACTCCACCTTCGCAGCCTGGAGCGTAGTTCTGATGAAGTCAAGCTGGGCGGGACTTACCTACTATTTCTTGTAATGAGGGTTGAACAAACTGGCTGTGTGCGTCATTTGCATGGTAGTGAATTTAATAGGTTACGTTAGGATGCAGCTTCATGATGCATGTTGGCCGCTACTGCCCAGCAATAAAAACATTATTACCTAGATTCCATACCCAAGTTTAAATAAGACCAGTTGTTTGGAAATGTGGCCATTTACAGTCGTCCTCAAATGTATTCAGACCCTTCCATTAAAGAAAAGGCAAAATTCACAATAGTCACTCAAAAAAGTAGAAACTGAAAAAACTAATAATAAATAAAAAATTCCTAAATTATAATTGAGTGAAATAAGACATTGCTTTTAAATTATGGTTGAAAAGAATAATAAAAAAAACAAAAAAAAAAACCAAAAGTGTCCCAGACAAATTAGAGCACTTTGCTGATGAGCAGTGGGTCAAAATCTAAGTCTGATTGAAGCTACGTGTCCACTGGGGTGAATTTCCCTGCCCAGGATAATGTTGTTTCTGAATATCGCTCACTTGCTAGCGTTAGTGGCAGTAGTGGGCCACTCGGTGGTCAGCCGCTTTCCCATTCACCTGTCCTGTAGAAGTGGTGAACCAACATAGTCTCATTAAAACATATGTAAACGTACTATAAACTGCAGCTTGTTATGTAAAGCTGAACTAAACTTTACACTGAGCAGTAACTGGGCAAAGTACACAAAAACCAGCCAATGCAACAACACAAAACTGACACTGATGCTAATTAAAGCTGCACTCATCAGTGTTTCTACATGGAAATGGGTCAAATTACAAGTTGGGATGTGATGACAAAGAGGCATGCGAATATGTTTCCTAACTCTTTGCTAAAACGTTCACATTTTCACAAACTTTCGCTTTTTATTACACAAACCGTTCAGCGAAAAGTATTTCTGAAAACATTTGAGGGCAGAAATAGGCTATGCAGTTGTTGAATCTGTTCTCATTTTAGTTCAACAGCAGCTAGTTTGGCTGTTTTACGAAAATTTCGCAAGGCGTTGGACCTCCGTTCCCCGCGTCTCATTTGCATAAAGTAGAAGTCAAATCTACTTTATGCAAATGAGGTGTAGGCAGCTCAGAGGCGACGCTACCCCTTGTCGCTCGAAATGCCCCGCGAAGCTCCAGAACAGGACGTGGAAAGTAGGATTTTGCTGGTTCCAGTGGACACATAGCATGAGAGTAAGGGTTGTTCAAGAAAATATTAGTTTAGGGGTCCCATCATGCTTGTTTGCTTGCTTTCTATATATCTGTTGAACTGTTGTTTTGTCAGTTTATGTCAGTGACAGCTGTTTTTTTCCTTCTTTAATGGGAGGTTATGAATGCATTTGAGGATGACTGTAGATCACAGTCTGCTGCCCAGTAGACATGTATCAGGATGCAAATACCTGAAAAACGCTACTGAAAGGCCTGTCTGTCCTAAAGTGGCCCAGATGTAACTCTACACTTTTGCTTCCTCGAGAACGATCTATAAAGTCTCCTCCATCATTCGCTGCAGCTTGAGCACACCAGCTCACCTGCTCAAACTACTCTACCCTACACAATGACAAATATTGGAGTAATTTAGCCATACATGTTTGAAACTGAAACCTGATTCTGAACAAGAATAATGACACAGACTACCAGTACACAATTGCTTACATGTGAAGCTCTAGAAGTCATCGTTCATCATCAGTACACTGCAGTTTCAGCTGTGATCTTGACTGCTTATTTCATTTATGATGCATATTACAAAAAAAACATATGTACATGTAAACAAGGTAAACCTTTTTTCAGAGGGAGTGTTTTAGGAGCTTCAGGAGCTCTTGAACAATGCTCACTTTAAGACTCATTCATTAATGTGTTTTCTGACTTGATTCTGCAATTAATCTCTGAAATCTTGCTTTTCTTCTTTCTTGTGCACATGTCTTAAACACAGAGGCCACAACAACACACATTGATAAGACTTTTTAAGAAGTTTTGCAATCAACTTTCTAGACAGTTTTATAGCTGTGGCTTACCTACAACTCATTTACAAAGTTGTCATTTATAAAAGTGACTCCCGCTGTTTTACTTTTCAGCGCTATGCATAGCAATATGAAATTCCTTTTTGTATGTAGAATGTTATATCAATACATCAGGCTCTGTAGGTGACGGTTTCACAGGCCTCTGCTGTAGAAGTTTGCTTTGCCTCACTTTCTCCTGCTGTCACAAGAATATATGAAACCACTTACCACATAAGTCATTAAAGCGTTACATAAACCAGAGAAAAAGTCACGCTGCGCTATCAAGAGAATACCACGACAATAAGAAAGCTGACTTCAGTCACATCGCTGATGGCAGCAGTCACTGACACAAGTTTAGTTTCCACCAAAGTTTAATTATACTCAAGCAGGCACCCATTGGGAGAGACGTGTCACACCACCTCAGGGGGTGTAGAATCTCACAGGTTAAACATAGAGCGAGAAGCGTGGGCCATAAATCCACCTGCTATTCTCCCATTGCTCTCAGCAGAATGTAACAGAGAGAGAGAGAGAGAGCGACGGACAGACAATAAACAGACACAGACAAGCAAGTGTATCTACTGTACACACAAACATCTACATAGACACAAGAAGGAAAGAAAAAAAAAAGCTGTCTGGAAACAGGTGGGAGGCTGCTTTCATTTCACTCCAGGACTCTGAGAGCTTAGCATTCAGTGATGGAAGGGATGGGAAGTAATTGTCTTCCCTGCAGAAACCCCAGACCCCTGATGGCTGTCATGACCACAACATTTACTGTCGCACAAGAGCCGAGAGAATGACGCTGGAAGAGAAAGACAATGTGACAGAGACGGTGACAGTGACACAGATAAGACACAGCACAAGCATGTTTCCGTTTGCTGTCAAGCAGATGCTATGTTGCAAAAACATATCCAGGCAGCAAAAACGTAAAAAAAACAAAAAAGTCTGTGGAACTCCGTAGTGTTGTAGCATCGTTATTACCGTTTATCAGTTTGGTGGTCATGTGTTGGTGCTTTAATCTGAACACTTGACTCAGTGTTTCTTAGACTGAACACATTTGAAATCAAAGTTGCTGTAAGTGAACTGACTAGTGAGCCGTCTGGGTAAAAGCACCGAGTAGCCAATGTGTTGTGAATATTTTGTACGTTGAAGTATATTAATCTAGAATTAATACCAAGACAATCCTCCCGCCATTGGATTGCTGCTTTCTGTCACATTTGTTAGCTACTCAAGTTAGAGAATCCAGATCCTGACAGCAGGATGGAACCTAGTGGAGCCAAAACAGGATGAGCATGTGGCAACGGCCTCGTCTTACAATGTTCCTGGCTCAATCAAGTTAAAAACCCGTCTGCATAAAGATGTTAAGCTTCAAGCCTGAATATTTCTGAGATGGGAAAAACAAAAAGATTTTCCATGCTGCCATCGACACACAAAGAGAAAGAAATGTAATTGACACAGAGAGAAGCAGGAGTTGTGCTGGTAGATCTGTGAAGCAGGTACAAGAGTGCAAATGCTAACACCAGAATGCTAACTTACTCTTAATGACAATGGCCAACATGTTGTTTTAGTTAATTAGCATGCTAACACCGCTGATCAGATTGGCTTTAGTTATGCAGATATTGCTTCACCAACCAAAGTCTTAGGCCAGATTTTGACCAGATGGTGTGCACTACAAAAAAGCCTGGAGATCATCCATCCATTATCTATACAACGCTTAATCCTCACTAGGGTCACGGGGGGGCTGGAGTCTATCCCAGCTGACTCAGGGTGAAGGCAGGAGACACTTAGAGACAGACAACCAAGAACATTCACACCTACGGACAATTTAGAATCACCAATTAACCTCAACATTTTTGGACTGCGTGGTAGGAAGCCAGAGAACCCAGAAAGAACCCACGCTGCACGGGGAGAACATGCAAACTCCATGGTGTCCTCACCAGGAGGCGAACCGGCGACCTTCTTGCTGCGAGGCAACGATGCTAACCACTGAGACACCTTGCAGCCCCCACCTGGAGATCAGTTAAGTTCATCCTGGTGGGTGTATGAAAGCTGGATTTTATGGCCAACAGTTCTTGAAACGTTTCACTTAAAAATAAGTCATGTCAGTTAGGGTTGGTGATAATCAGTCCAACAATCGTGTTTGCCAACATGTTTGTGTCTGACACTATTTCAGAAATGGTCCAGCGGTGTCACATCAGTGTTTCCTTTACATTGATTTATTTGTTGCTGCCTGCCACAGTATCAACATTAACCCCCACATATGGATTTTCTATTTTATTACAGCTTGGAATGAGTAAAATCATATTTCATGTTAGAGCGTGACCTGCTCTCTCTCTCTCTCGTTCTCATAAGCACACTGACAACAGACCCGTCTGTGAACAGCCCCTCCTGTCTACAGTCTGGATCAAAACATGCGCGGGAGGAGCGATTGTTGTCGGCGTTTCCCTGCAGAATAGAACCAGTCTAGAGCTCACGAACGTTTAGGATCACCAACACCTCTGCTCAAAGTTGTTCAAAACTGATGCAACCGATGCAGTCAAGCCTGATAAATTAGTCTATCTGCTCTTCACACGTCGCACTCAATCTCAGAGACGCAACTCTTCAAATTTTACGCAAGCGTGTAAGGAGCAGTGTTGGCTTATCAGAGCCGCAGCCCCAAACCGTGATAAGGAGACTTCTGGTTTGAGTTAAGTGTCTTTACTGTAACCTGGCCTGTTAACTGGCCTTTATTGTCTTGGACCAACTTTGTAGTGTTGCAGAGAGCAAGAGAAACACCATCAAATAATGCTCTTTTTTTTCATTTCCTTTTCTAGGGGTAGTGAACATGATACACAACATGTAAAATAACTGAAACTCAGGCCTGTCTACACACTGTTAGCTGATTACAGTAACTTGATCGCATCTGTCAGCATGCACTTCACACTGGCTGTTACTTCTCACACACATGCAACTATACCTGCCAGGTCCTATTAGCTCACACCTTTAATTACATTTTACAGGTTAATTATTTACCGAGTTGAATTGTCAAGGAGGTTAAATTCATCCATCCATTATCTGTACATCGCTTTATCCTCACTAAGGGTCGCGGAGGCCTGGAGGGGGGTGAAGGCAGGGGACATCCTGGACAGGTCACCAGTCTATCACAGGGCTACACTTAGAGACAGACAACCAAGCACACTCACATTCACACCTACAGACAATTTAGAATCACCAATTAACCTCAACATGTTTTTGGACTGTGTGGGAGGAAGCCGGAGACCCCGGAGAGAACCCATGCTGCACGGGGAGAACATGTAAACTCCACACAGAAAGATCCTGGGTGTCCTCACCGAACCAGCGACCTTCTTGCTGCGAGGCGACGGTGCTAACCACTGAGCCACCCTGCAGCCCAGAGGTTAACTTAGCAAAGATAAAATGACAAAAGCTGGATAATCGCCCAAACCTTTGGTTAAAAGTATTTCTTATCTGGAGCCATTGTTGTTGCAAAATCTGACAGTTAATCAAATAGTTGGTGTGATGTTTCAGTCTGGTGCTGACTGTCTGACAAACACATTATGATAAAAACCTACGACTACTACTCCTATATATGAAGAGGATTTGGAGATTGTGCTAAAAGGCTGCATTGACTTTGCTAAACTGAATCTATCTGTATTCTCTTAGTCACCAACACTGTAGTTTTTGTTTCAGATTTTTGTTTCTGAAGCAGTGAGAAGAAAGTAAAAATAAAAAATCACTCTCTGGAAATTATGGGCGACAGCAGGAAGTAACTGGGATAATTGGGTTCACTCCTTTTGGATGCAGTACAGCTGAGTGTGTATACTTCATTACAGGTCAGTGATGGAGTCCCAGCTGGTGGGACAGATAGAAGCAGGATTTTTTAGTGAGTTCATATCCACATGTGCGAGGCAGTTTATTCAAACTTTAAAGCATTTCCTCCTCGACTTCAGTGTTATTGTGAAGGTGACAGCACTCAGGTGGCAGCCAATAACTGCATCAACATGCGTGAAATGCGCCGTGGTCTTTGTCAAACAGGACTGCGGTTGTGAGTGAGAAGGTAATCCAAGCCAGCTGCAGGAAACAACCCAAAACACACGTTTTTACGAGTGTAGGGAGACGGCTGTTGACATCTGAGCTAGCAGTTACTCATGTTTGGATAGTCGAGCAAAATGAAATGAGGTACTGATGTTCAGTTTCAGCCATTTCTTCAGGAACTTTAAATTACCCTGAGAATGCAGTTAAGTCCATCATGCTTATAATCTGGTGACACAGAGGGGTTGAGACAGAAAGTGGGAGACACCAGAGCGGATGAAACTCCTCCACCGGTGGTGCTGAGCCCCACTTCGTCCAGACTAGGAGTCATGCGGAGGGCTTAAGGCTAGCTGCTGCTGCTGCTGCTAAGCTTCCACCAGTGTGGATCTGTATAAGAGCAACCAGACAGCTGCACAGAAAGAAAAAAAAAAACAGAGGAGAGCGAGAGACAGAGGGGGGGAGGTGGTGAGGGGGAGCGAGGCAGGATTAGGAAGATGGATTTGGATGCTGGTGAAGGGTGGCCAAACGGTGAGAATTAAGGGAAAACAGTGAGCAGTAAGGCTTATCAAGGCAAGTGAGATTTAGCAAGGCCTGAAAGCAGTCTTCTGCTGGATGCTGAAACCTGGGTGCTGCTCCAGATGAGGTCCAGTACGGCTGAGTGGGAGAAAGACCCAGAACGAACCTGTCCGAATATAATATCCCTCAACATTTTCAATCAGTATAAAACCTTTATTTAGCGAATAAGTGATTGGAGCCACAAGAGGAATGCTATTACCTCAGACGAGAGTTTTTCTTCAAGAAACTACTGATATCCTTGAATTTCAGAAGCAAAGCCAGACAGTTTTCATCGGGGTGACCACCATGAGACCACTACTCACAGAGGGGTGGCTCAATGTCTTTTTTAAATCCCTTTAGCCCAAATAGGTATTTTATTTAGACACCTCCTCAGCCAATCCCTTTTGCAGCCATGTACAAGTACATGAGGATGTATATACAAAAATATATGTATCCCTCACAGAGAGCTAGTGAAGACATCACATCCATCCAGACTAATAGGATTAAATATCAGCTGTGTGGGGCCAGACTTGAGTCTGTGGTGGCCGTGGCCCCCCCAGGCCACCCCATGGCTCCTGAAATGATGCATTGCAACGGTACATTGTAGAGATATACAGCCTTCCAATGCGGTTTATGTCTCTATTAAAGATCTCTTCCAGTGAAAATTAAGTTGTTTTTACCTTGTGTATATGCTCATATGGTGTTTTTTATATGCTAGAGGACACATCATGAACGTGGCTTTGCATTTTACCTCGACAAACCTAAGGAACCATTGTATAGTGTAGTGTTTGAGCAGAGTCGCAGGTGAGCTGGTGTGCTTGAGCTGTAGCACGTAGGCATAAGTGAAGAGAGAGACTTCATAGATCTGCACATTGTAGAAGAAGCAGCAGTGTAGGGTTGCATCAGACACTTTTAAAATTATTTTCATGAAAAAAGCTTCTAAATATGTAACTTTGATACACAGAAGATTTTTATGAGTCTAAACAGGAACTATAAAATCTGCCTGAAGTACATCCATTTATAATTCAGTTTATGGATACAATAAGGAGAAACATAGTGAACCTACTGAGAACATGTTGGTTTCATTTTGGGATCTTTCACTTTTTTGAGCATTGAAGAATTATTGTTCCTGCATATGTGCTGGCATGCAAGAGATAGCTCAGTACGCAAAACCCCCACTGGAACACTTTTTAAATTTTAGTTTCAGACTGACAGCCCTGTTGGAATTTAGAACAGATTTGCTGAATTTCCAGACACTGCTGTCAACCTCTGGGTATTAGTGTCAGGGCAGCACGATGCGGAACACTGACCCATTCTTTCCTTTGGCATAACAAAATGGCAGGGAGGGCATCTCAAACATGCAGGATTTGTCTCATTTTAATATTTAGCACATGCCCTGTTTCCTCAGTGGCTGATGCCAAAACAAACGTTTTCCATAATTCAACCGAGTGTGGCTAAGAAATGATCCATGACCATGTTTCTTGTCTGTGGATCACCATAATACCACTTCCACTGAAAGAGGATTGATTCTCCGAGCCCAGATAAAGCAAAGGACTCGTTTTTTTCCTGTTAGTTTGTTCACTGAGCATTTCATCTCATCACTGTTACATTCCAGGGACGGCTCCTGCAACACGTTCTTTATGCACTACGTGTATTTTTATCAGAAAGTTAAGTAAATTAGAAGACATTTGAATATCAGAGGTTAGCACATAACTTAAGCTGTCAAACACATCATTCTTCTCATGCAAACTAGCTTGTCTTGCTAAAAAGCTTTAATTTTCACCTTGCTTCTTCACTAAATAAAGAGTGTTCGCTAATACCTGGAGGCATGCGGCAGAATAATTTACACTAGTGAGATGAAAAGGGTGTCAGAGAATTAATTACAGCATTAAAGGTGCAGATAGCAACAGTCTCAATGCCTCTGAGAGAAGAAAACAGAGACACAGGAGAAGAAAGAGAAACAGAGATAGGTGTGTCGAAAGTTATCTCTACCCTGCAGCATAATGGGAGTGTTAAACACAGCTAAACACTTCAAAGTGCGATTCGGTGCAGGGAGAGGCGCTCAGCGGAACGACCCCTACTTTCTGTCTGGATGTGAGTTGAGTTATAGCTCACCCCCTCTTTCTTTCTTTCAGTTCCAACTTCAGCACATGTTGCAGAGTTTGAATGTTTTTTTTTTTTCTTTCCCCTACATGTGCAAGTAAACAGGAAGCCAACACGCTTTCATCTCCAGCTGATTGCTGGGACGTTATTGCTTTGACTGAGGGTGACAGTAGCTGTCACGGCTGTCAAACGGCTCAGCCTGCAGCATATCAAACCGCAGGTTATAGTGCGACTGGTGACATGCTCAATCAGCCATTAAAGAGAAATCACTGTCAGCGGTACATGGCTGCTGACAATCAGTCATCACTGGAAGGAGGCTCAAAGGCCCGATAGGACAAAAGGTGATTGCAAAGAAAGTTTGTGGTTTCAGGTTAGACCAATATATGAGTTTGCTGTTGTCTGTTTCTTAAATATATATCAGTCAATCTGCTCCAAATGTGATTGAGATTCCTGTCTGGCCTGTGACGGCACTCTGCTGTCTGGAGGTCACGGTGTCCTCCATGTAGGAGCATCTATGTGTGACCAACCCCAGTGTGAGGGTCTCTGCCTGAACCCACAAACAAATTATTTTACAGGTACAAGGAGAGCCGGAGACGTGCATTCAAGTCAAAAACTCAGTATTTATTATTAAAAGGAGATAAAAGAAAAGGACAATAATCAGGTTAAGACCAAGCATTTAATATTGTACTATTAACAACCATTTAAAACTAAAATGCAAGTGAACCAACTGGTTACAAAATATATAAAAAGGTATCAGACAGGGTGCTCACCGCGGGGAGATGCTATTGCAAAACCCAATCTCACTCACCACGTGCACATCGTGATCACTGCAAAGCACTGTAACAAACACTGCAGACTGAGGTAAATCTAAAAACTAGTTTAGGTGCTCACCACACTTCAGACCTACCACACTGCATGCAAAGAAAGGTGTGTATACCACGAGTACTCCCCGCAGATCCTCCCACTGCCTGAGAAACAAACAAAGAAGATGCAATGAGTTCTCGGTTGGTTCTTGGTTACAAATTCATCATTCAATAGAGATCAAATATCACAGAGCAATAAAATTCAGACATCAAAGCAAACATGGATGTCAGTAGACAACTTATGATGAGCTGATTATCAATCCACAATCATAAGAACAGTTGAGACACATCCACTGGACCACATGGCAAATCCAGTCCAGGCAAAGCAGCAGTCTGGCATTAATTCTTCTCAATCTCTGGCTCTATAAGAGACTGGCACTGGTGGAGCTGACTGACTTTATACTGGGACCCAGTGAGGCTGACTCATGTCCTCTTCAGCATGGGCCTACAGGGCCTTAATCAAACCGAGTTGAGAGGGAAAACAGCCACACCACAGTTCTGCACAGACACAGCAGTCCCATCAAAACCTTTCTTGTTGTTTGAACCTTTCTTGCTTTCTAAAATCTCCCTTACCTGCACAGACACAGCAATCCCACCACACATCTACCAGGCCTCAAACAAAGAGGCACTAATGGCTCTCACCTGCGCTTATATGGAGGGAGGGCTCTCTCTAACCCTACCTACAAGGGGCGGTGCTCCTAACCTAAGTCCCGGCTCTCACATCTGCAAGACGGGAGGGTTGTCAACGGGAGTATGTGACGCACACACATGTAGATTAAAACATACACACAAAAACCTTTTGTGCAAGTCATTTTAATCTTTCCACCACACCGTGTTGGTCTGTAATGTGCATATTTGAGAGACTACTAAATTGTAAAAAAATAAACTGACTGTAATGTAAATCACTCTCTGACGCCATAAATCGAACCGACCAAGCAGATGGTTTCCTCAGTGGAAGTGAAACATTCTTAGAAACCACTCCCCAGGCAACAATAATATTATCTGAATCCCTAATAGTTTGTTAAGCCTCTCAATTTCTTCTTTGAAATACGTCCAGGCCCAGTGTTAAATGGGGTATTCAGCTCCTTTACTTAAAAATGTAGCAAAACCACTGAGGAAAAAATAATACGTATAAAGCAAAAGGCTAACATTTAAAATGCCACAAATATCAAAACTAAACTGACCTACAGAATCAGGATCAGAATTATCTTTCTGTTTACACATAATGAGAACGAGTCTTTGTGTTTTGGTGTGTAACAATGACAATAGAGAAAACAGCAAGTCCTGCAAGTCCTGCAAGTCAAGAATGTGTCAAGATGTGAAAAATACAAACCATGAAAAGTGCAAACGTTCACGGTATAAGTATAAGAATATGTGCAGTGTGCGAGGATAATAGTGGAGAAAAGCGAGTGTTATAATGTAATGCACTGAGACGATGTGCAGACTTTAAATTGTAACATGTAGCGTCTGTGACAGCAGCATAGGAGTCCACAGACTGGAGACAAAAGAAACCGTTCTTGTGGCGTGAGGTTTTGGACCGCAGCATCCTGCTGGAGGGAAGTGTCTCAGAAAGTTTGCGTCCGGGGTGGGAGGGTGGCAGCCACAATCCTTCCTGCCCTCCTCGGTGTCCTGGAGGCGTGCAGGTCCTGGAGAGTTGGCAGATTGCAGCCAGTCACCTTCTCAGCAGAACGAATGGCACGCCGCAGTCGGCTTTTGTCCTTGGCAGTGGCAGCAAAGTGCCAGGCGGTGATGGAGGAGGTGAGGATGGACTCAGTGATGGAGGTGCAGGTTAATCATTGTGCTGAATGGTCCATTCAAGAGTGTTTTGTTAACACAAACAGAATGGCTACTATGTGTTTACTCTATACTGCTGTGGAGTTGAACCTAACAATGGATCCCAAACTATTGTCTATTGCAGTGTCTACTTGTGATCAGTCGTTACCAGTTACATCAATTAATTCATACACTGTAAAACTCATAAAGGAATTTTGTCCATTTTTTGAGTTTATTTCATGTCATTTTATAAGTTTTGCTCATTTCTAGTTACTTGAACTTAAATTCTCTCATCTGTATTTTCAATTTTGGGATGTAAGGTGGAGCGGTGGTTAGCACTGTTGCCTCGCAGCAAGAAGGTCGCCGGTTTGCGACCCGGTGAGGACACCCAGGATCTTTCTGCGTGGAGTTTGCATGTTCTCCCCGTGCAGCGTGGGTTCTCTCCGGGTTCTCCGGCTTCCTCCCACAGTCCAAAAACATGTTGAGGTTAATTGGTGATTCTAAATTGTCCGTAGGTGTGAATGTGAGTGTGCTTGGTTGTCTGTCTCTAAGTGTAGCCCTGTGATAGACTGGTTACCTGTCCAGGGTGTCCCCTGCCTTCACCCTGAGTCAGCTGGGATAGACTCCAGCCCCCCACGACCCTAGTGAAGATTAAGCGGTGTATAGATGATGGATGGATGTATTTTCAGTTTTATTTTCAAACTACAAAAAAAAAAACAAGTTCTTTTATCTGAGGCACTCTGACTTAAACTGATGGTGAATACTTGCTATGGGTGTTTCTGTTTTATAACATAATAACACAAAATGATCGAATCAGTTCTAACAATGACAAAGGTTCGTACTGAATTCAGCTTTACAGCCTCACAGATTGGCTTTGTGCTGACTTCATGAAGAATAAAAAATTGAAAATGGCTTCAGCAGCTGAGGCTGTAAAGAAAAAACTCTTTGAACTTAGAAGATGTTGAAGTCTGTTAATATTGTCAAACTGATTCAACTTAAAATCTTGCTTTTTCACGTTCATTAAAGTAAGCTAATTTTACACTTTCACAACTCATAAGTGCAGTGAACTTACATCTTAAAGGCAGGGAGCTTGTGTTTCTGAGCTGAATGAACTTGAAATCATTTACAGTGCAGCAGCCATCGAGACCGTTGGCTGTCGTCGCTGTCTGATTAGCACAGCAATTCTTTCGACTCTGAAATGTGATAGGCAGATGAAAAAATAAAAGACCAAATGAAGAAATTATAGTGTATCACATTAAATATATTGAATAATAACACAAAATAATAGCTTTCACTGCTGTTGCATTGTTCCAGAAAGTATTGAAACCGTGTCCCGTCCTGTGTTTTTCTTTCCGAAGCCACTCCACTCTTGGTTTGGGGAACAATAAACAAAACAATAAACTTCCCCATAACCACTTCATAAAAGTTTTACATTGAAGCAGAAGTGAACAATTTGGGGTCACAGATAAATCCAAACCAGTGCACACAAGACTGATGTAAGAGACTGAAACAGCCCCAAGAGACGTACCTTCAAATGCCAAGAGCTGAGATTGAATCCAAGTCTGTCCACAGTGGAATATTACAGTTATGCTGTAACACTGCACACAAGGCCATGCTCCCCATAAAACATCAATTGAAGCTTTCCGAATCACCCATGACTTACCCAATGGGTCAAGTATAAACCAGCAGAGACGGGTCTTTGAAACCGTGGGTTTGGTGTTTCACTTTAGGCTGGTCATCACGGAAACTTTTCTGGCATGAAAGGAGTTTTGGATGGAAAAGCAGGTAGAGTGTCACGTACTGTTGCCATGCCACTGGCCAGCGCAGCACACAGCGCAAGTGATAATGGAGAAAACAAAAACCGTGTTGGCCGTGATGAAAAAGAAAGCTGGAGTTTGAACCCTGAGGGTAAAAATGCGAGGCGCCTGTCAAACATATTGCAAGGCTCGTAAAAGGTTTTTCTGAGGGTTAACAGCTGGTGATGGAGGAAGGATGAGGTAAGGCGGGGATGAGGTGCAGGTGGAACAGAGGAGAAAAGCGACTAACCCTAATCCCCTAAACTTTCTCCTGAAGGAAGCACTTTTTTAATTCCAGACTCATCTTTCCCTGGGGAGGGACCGTTATCAGCTGATTCTTTCTTCCTCACCATGCCCCTGTTTTCCTTTCCCCCTTCCTTCTGTGCGATGCATCTGCCAGGTGTGATAAGGCAGACAAACGTTACCTTTACAGGGCTATTAAAACCATTTCCCCCCGCAGTTTTGAAATGATTATCGCCTTAGGCCCGCGGTTACAGGTTAGCTGATAGCTCACCTCCATCTGCCCATATCTGGGTGACTCTTTGAGGCTTAGGGGTGGCTGGGTGGTTGAAGATTATATGCGTTGCTTAAACCGCTTGAATACCAGGGGAAAGCGGCAAAGGTGGGAGGGAGGAGAAGAAAAAAGGGGTGGAAGAAATGAAAAGAGCAGGAGTCCTGACATCCACAATGCTGTGGCGGATGATAAGGGATACAGTGACAGCTCTTCCTCCCTCTGTCTGGGGCTTGGACTGACTTTATGTGGGACACATTGTCAGGTAAAGGGCAGTCGCAGTCAGTCTTGAAGGAAGGCAGGCGATCTTTCTTGGCTTTAAAGAATTTTCTGAATTATTCAAGGATGCATTCATAATTTGATACAAATAGAATCAAAATAGTCTTGATTCGAGGCACCTTGGCAGCAACTGTTAGGAAGGAAGTTGAAGGAAATTCCTCAAAAGACTGAAGCCGTTTCATTTACAAACACTTAAAAACTGCTTACAGTAGACATCTGTTAGCCGCTGAGACAGCTACAGTATCTACCCTCCGGTGTGGATGTTTCCTGCCAGCCAGCACTGTCTCCCAAATCCTCTCAAGCATCACGCCTGCTCCATAGAGATATCAGCAGCAACAGCAGCCACCGCTGGCTCCCTCCTATTACCTGCTCCTCACTTATCTGTCTGAGGATGACTGATGATCTTCTTTATTTCTGCCCATTTCCTGCTTGCCATTAGGACATGTCACTCATCGGCAGTCAATCCGGGTCAATTTGATCTTTTCTATTAACACGTTTAAAAAAAAAAAAAAAAAACATCAGGCAAAGAGCACAATAAGACAAAGCTGTAAAAGGCAGCGGTGTTCATTTAAGCAATCAGGAGGAAATGCTGAGGGACTGATGCAGAGCTCAAGTGTTCATTAACTCCATAAAGGTAGACGCAGCCCTTCTTTAGCCACTCTAAAACCTTCCTAACAGAATAATCTGACAGCTGAGGCACTTAATTTAGGTAGCAACGAATATATATTAACATTAATTTAATTGCACTGAGAGAATTTCTTCTCTAATTGACCTTGGCCCCTTTACAGCATAATTACTAACGCTGCCACTTCTGCTCACCGTAGCCAGACACATCCTGTAAGGGCACTGACCTTCCAATCTGCATAAGGAATTAAACAGGTGATAAAGCAGGGCTTACAACAGCCTAATGACGAATTATCAGCCAGTAGAACCTGAAAATTCATTTTTAATGTAAACCCTGATAACAAGTCATGTGGGAAGTAGTAAGCATGTGGTTAATAAGACCAACTGGGAGGCATAAAGGTTACTGAAATAAAAACCAGCTGTCTTTTGTCTCTGTGCATTTGCGCAGACACATTATGTCTTGTAGGAACTACCGAGACCAGAAGCCGACATTTTTATAGTTGATGCTAAATGCCAAAATCACTTGTTATTTTGGCATTTCAAACAAAAATAGTCGCTCCTTTGGGGGCAACTAGGTTGCCCTGACAGAGGCATTTAAGACATGTAAATATATGTGTGGTTTATGTTCAAGTCTCAAGCTGCAAAAAGTCAAATTTTCAAAAAAATCAGTCTTCTGCTCTGAGCCGAGTAAAGATCAAGACAAAGATTCCATTCTTAGCTTTGTAAAGGGAATGATTTGTCACTAGAGATGTCCACTTCTGTTTCCTCTGACCCTGTGGCTGGCACTAACTTGTTATTCTATACAATAACAGAACAAAGCACCTTTGACTTGAGGAGCTCCTTTAACCGGAGCTTCTAGCCAGCGGTTCACCGGAGGTGATTGGAACTGCTCAGCCATGCAGTCGAGAGCCTGCCGAGAGCTTTTCACCCCACTGTTTAATGAGCTATGTTCAGGTCCACTCCACATTCATCCAAGTCCATTATTGGCTCCAAAAAGCTTTCAAAATGTCGTTTGAGCACTCAGTCTACTTAACCAATAGCCTATTCATGAGAGTGCCAATGGTCCCTTTCAAAAAGGGCCATTTGAATTGTGAATTCAGATTCATTTTAACGATGAAAAAATAAAACAATATCTTGGCCAGTTAAACTTGACACGACAGCTTCATCGCTGAAATCTTGAATAGTGATACGAGCGTTCTAATCACAAGTGAATATACACTACAGGACATATATTCCTGTGCTTGACTTGCTTTATAAAAGTAAATAACAAGGACAGCAGCGTGGCCGTAAATTCATCCTCCATCGTCTTTGTCAGTGGCCCACTTTTAGGCTGAATATGTTTTTCATTCAAACACTAGAAACTGAATCAGAAACATGCTCTCAGGATTAATTGAAGGCCTCATAGGTGTTTTAAAACATCCGTTCTCCTGCGTTTGAACCCCCAGGAGTGTTGTTTTCTCTGCAATGGTGTTATGAGGAAATTTCTAGTAATGAAAAAAAAAACCAGTGTGAGCCCAGCCTGCAGTCCTGTGCTGGCTCCCCAGGGAGACGAGAACATCTTATGAGTGAGGCCTTTCAATAATGGAGTTCACTATTAATCATTTCTGCTATGTGTCTTTTCTATTTCATTGAGTTGCCATTCTTCTCAAGCAGAAGAAAGCCTCTGCCACTGCCATTCAAGTAATTCTCTTCCTTCCTGCCTCGTAATAAGGGATTATTGGCAAATGTATCTCTGCCCTGACGGTGAATGCCTTGAATACACGGAGTCCATCATCAATTAAACGCCAGCATGGCACAGAATGGCTCTGCAGCCAAGCGCTGATGCTTGCCTTGATACAATTATTTCATTTTGAGGAACAGATGCAATTAGATTTGAAAGAGGGTTTTCATGAAAATGGGAGAAATCAATGGCCTGGCCAAACACTGGCTCTGAATCAGTCAGCTTATTTTCCAGAGTCCAATTATATACATCTTCATAGGCATGACATTAAGCCTCGTGTTTTCTAAGCAAACCAGGAGAATTAGTGGTGAATGCTAAGTTGGACTTTGCAGAGACATTAACATGAAAAAGGAGAGCACAAGGCCGGAGCACAACAGTAATGACACTCTGACTTTAACTGTTTAAAGAGGTTTTACCTCAATTTATTTATGCTTTTATTTCAATGTGAACATGCACAGTGAAGGAAAAAGTCATCAATAATAAATGCACTAATGTACCATACAGCTCGTCTAATCAAATTTAAACCTGCATCGCAGATGATGTGAGTACCCATAATATGTCAAGGCAGATCTTTCTTTGGATTAGACATGACATGAGCTCCCATGTGTCTGAGAATTATGTCCTATTGGTTGATGTGATGTGATCCCTCAGTGCCACAATATTTCCCTAACCTTAAACCTACCATAGTTAACGTTTGCAAATATGGTAGCAATTGTGAATTTTTAAAAGTTAACATCAAACTGAGCGTCAGCCTCCAGGGCGGTGGCCTGATGCCAACATGAATGTGCTTAAAACTGCAGTTCCTCAAACGGCCACTTGAGGCTGACTCCAAAAGCAACTCAATCCCTACAGACCCAACGTTAAAATGTCCAGCTTTACAGCAGAAATAAACATATTTACCTCCCTATTACAACAACAATTTTGATCTCTGTAATTAATTGTTGTATTTGTGATGACTGTACGGGGGATGAATATTTATATAACTCGCCTACTTAAGATTTATTAGGCTTTAAATTATGCCATATTAGGGGCTTGGTAAGCAGTATTTTTTGGCATCATTGGGCAAAAAAATCCATTCTAACCTTAGATTAGTACAGATTTTAGCATGTGCTTGTGTGGTGGGAGTAGCCTAGAACAGAGAGAAAGGAGGAGCAGCTGT
>NW_007578730.1:29656-43047 GCF_000690725.1 Stegastes partitus
TTAGGGTATTTTATGGCTGATTTAATACACGGGTCCAAAATGACCCGCTAACACCACAGATGGCAGCAGAAAGCTAACACCAGAGGAAGGTTAAGATTTATTAGCCTTTACATTATGCCATATTAGGGGTTTGGCAAGGGGCTTGGTAAGCAGTATTTTTTTGGCATCACTGGGCAAAATCCATTCTAACCTTAGATTAGTACGGATTTTAGCGTGTCCTTGTGTGGTGGGAGTGGCCTAGAACAGAGAGAAAGGAGGAGCAGCTGTATTTTTAAATATGGTATATTTTTTAATTCTAATGTCCACATATCTTTCCACTGCAGCTTTAACTTCAAAGAATATAAAAGTTGTACAGGCATGCACAGAAATGCTGCGTTTCTCTGTTTTTGTCTCATTTAAATGAACTTTATTATAAGCATTAGCACCAACCGTTGGATATTTTGCCTTTAACGCCCAGTGTGAGCTCCACATCATGGTCCGTCAACTCATCTGTCACAGGTTCTGGTTGTGCAGGAAGGCAGATTAAAATACGAGCTAACACACTTTAAAAGATTAATGACAATCCTTCGGCATTTCAACATTCAAGTGTAACCCTGCTAGCGTGCCGTAACTGGTCGGCAACAGCTGCTACACTGCTGGAACTCCTGCTTTAGAATTTCCATTGTGGGAGTGTGAGGATGTAGACTTAAATAGGGTTCTCACAGTAATTGTTTTGATCACAGGGCGTATCAAACTGAAGAAGTCTCATCCTGAACCAAACATCCTGTACTGAATGGATACACGTACCATTACAACCCCAGTCACTGGCCATAAAAGTTTTATTCCAATCACCGGTTTCTACTGATAAGTTTAAGCCATCAAGCACAAAACATTCAATCAGATACTTCTCTTATTATTCTGGGTTATTTAGCAAAACACAACCTGGCAGCCCTTGAGTGGCAGCTTTATAATTGGCAAGCATCCAGCCTTGCTGTTTAAACAAACCTTGAGGAAATATATCAACTTGTTCGCCTGAATATGATTGAAAATGAAACATAATGGAAAACACACATCCACCACAAGAAATGGCTTTCGTGATCATTTGCAGACATGTTTGTCATGGGCTCAGTTGGATATTTGTTCATCTCCAGTGTGTTTGGAAGTGGTCTTTATCTTGCTTTCTTGCTTCAGATTCATCTTTAACTAGCTTACTAAGAGACTAAATCTGACCTTGATAGCTTGCAGTGATGGAATAAAAACAATTTCTAGCTGAAAGTGGATTTAAAACTTTAAACTACGTAGTAAAGGTGAGAAAGCCACTGAAACAAACCAAACAAGGTTGTCAGACCGACTGTTATGTTGGCACGAAATACCAAAAACACTGCTTTTATTACTGAGCAACTGTCGCCCGCTCACAGGCTCCATTACTGGATTCAGGACTGAACAGAATGTAACACTGTTGTAGGTTGTGTGAGCATGTGCCAACAAGTTCTGGTCATCATGACTTATTAACATTGTTTACTCTGGTTGTTCCCCAAAGAGGGCCAGGCGGGGGCACCGCTGGAGGAGGAGGGGTGGCTGAATGAGTCGGAGGCACACGGCTCAGCATGGGCCCTGGAACATGCCAGCGACTTTACATATTTATAGAGTCGGAGGTGTTGCTGAGCTGTTTGTGCTGTCCCAGAGGTCAAGCTACAGTAAGATCACCGCGTCTAGTGTTACCTCGTGCAGGCTTTGTTACCCTGTACAAGAACTGAGAAGCGGAGACACATGAGCAGCTCATGTCTTACACCCTTACTGTAGGAGTACATATGGCCCGCATGTAAATCTTCAACAGACAAGAGGAAGCTTGTTTGGGTAATGACAGTGGAAAGTATTTTCCTAAAGAGCACAGTCATAATCATTTGTTTGGAGAGTCTGATTCCATTATTGAAAGAAGGAAAACCTCATAAAAAAGGCATCCACTTGAGCCAAAACCATATTTGTGCTGCCAAAATCTAAATGTTGTGCTATCACATTTAAGAGTGATGCAGCAGTTTCACATGTGTTCTTTGTGTGCGCAGTGCGTGCCCACAGTTAATCTGACTATTTCCTGTAATTCCAGTCCCCTGGTGAGCAGATGACTGATGCCCGGGCTGTTGAAAGAATGTAAAGAAGAAAAAGCAGCGCGCAATGTGCTCGCCGCCGCTGATAAAGAGCACATTTTCTGAAGGATTGATCTTGGAAAGAGGAGCTGAGATCAAAAGATTTTAATATTTTAGGAAGGACGGGTTATACATTTAAGGATTTCAGAGTCCTATATGTCTTCTGAATATGTCTATCTGATCTGCATCCAAAAAACTGGATTTCATCAGGGGTGATTGGGGTAATTTTGCCTGAGCTGCTTGCTTGATTTTTCCTCTTTTCTAGGGCTCAATAGCTTCTCTCAGAAGGGAAGTCGGAGCTGATGGCTTCTGCATGCTGTTTTTGTAGGCTTCAAAACAAAATCAAGAGAACCCACATCTCAAGTCTCTCTCTTAAATTAGATTACTTAATTCGCTCATGACATGATATATTGTGTTGATGCTTGTACAAGAACTTTTTTATTTTGTACCAGTAAGCAACTTGGGTTTTATCAGCTGATGTCAGTCGGCGCTGGTATGTGTTGTGGCGATTTAAATGCGCTTTAATGTCGTGTTTTTATTGTGTTTATCGTAAACCGTGTTTGTGAGGCGCATTCTTTACGGGAAAGTAAAATTTGAATTAAATTGAATTGAAATGTTTTATTTCAGAGGCCTGCCAACGTCTAAATGTTTATTACTCAGTTCCTAAAAAAAAGCAACTTGAAGCAGAGCCGTCCAGGTGAAGGTCTACTCAGATCATATTTCCTAATTATCCTGACATCTTCCAGACCGCACGCTTCTAATCAGCCGTCGAGATTGTTCAGGGCATGAAAGAGGAGGGAAAAAAGAGCATGGTGGATAATGCTCACCTTCTTAACGAAAGGTTTATTCTCAGCCATTGTTGCCTTGGTGAGGCAGCCCCCGCTGTGAGCAAAAGCGTGCTACATTATCAGTTCACCGGGCTTTGAGAAGCTGCAGCATCACACAGAGCTCAATGGGCTCCCCTCTTAGCGTACAGATGGCTGTGGCGAGGCCCTGGTGGAAATAACACTAAATAAAATTCTCTGAAAATTCTCTCTCAGGATGTGACAAAAGAAAGTGGGGCTACCTTGCCACCTGCAACGTCTGGCACCTCTCTCTCTTCTCTGCCAATTAAGAGGCTGGAAAAAATAGCCGAGCCTCCAGGCTTAGTTTTGCATAATAACATTTGCATAAAATGAGACCATCTGTTTTGAAACCTTTACTTTTTCTTTTTTTTTTTTTCGACTGTGACTTTAATGTGTTAATGCTGTGAGCTCTGATTTGCTACGCCATTGATTTCCTCGTGGGCAAGCCTACTGAACAAAAAAATGAAAGAGGTCTAGATCCCTATTAAACACAACACAGCCGCAGCCACGTCTCAGTTTGCAACAGCATGACAGTTTGGCACATAATCCTAATAAGACAGTGACCTGATTACTTATATGCAAATTATGTTTGTCAATATTGGCTCTGAGAAAAAGACATGCAAGTCAAGATAATAGTTTTTTTTTTTAATTGGCTGCCGTATTTTAATCGACAATGTGTTTAAAGAGTAGTTCTGGTTTATTACACTTGAGTCATATATTCCTTAGTTTGGGCCACGGTTTCTACTGAATGTAATAAGACGACGGTAATTGCAAAGATCTGGGAGAATGTGATATCAAATGAGCGAAAGACGTGAACAGTCGGGCGATCAGTGTGACGAAGACAAAAGTTTAGCCAAAATGTTTAAACCAGTTTAATTATAGGTGAAACCCAAAGTGAGAACACATGAAAACAGTTTAAGATGAACAAAACCTGTGCAGAATCAATAACAAGTGATCGTAGCTCAACGCATGTGTTTACATTTTATTCAACTTGATTCCAACTTAAGAATAAGAAAGGTAACGATGACATTGTGAGATAAAAGCAGCTGCAGTTTTTAGAGCCAGGTACCACAGTGGCTGTCCAGTGGTCTGAGGCCATGATGGGAAGCTCCTGGCTTCCACCTGATCTAGCAGCTGACGGGTTTAAATGTTGACTCAGCAATATGACTCTTGTTTGGAACAGTTCATTTTCGTTGAATTGGAAAAATTTAGATTTTTTCCATCTGATTTTGAGAGTTTATTTTGTTGACATAATAAATTTGCGGTTGATGATTAGTCAGACTACCTGATTACATTGCACATCATAAGCTGCATAAAATATGTTAAAGTTCACCGCTGTTGTATATTTAAGTATTTAAAAACATCAAAACTTATGGAAAGTGGGATGTGAGGATTCCTAAAGCAGCATCCGACAGATGTACGGGACAGATGTTAAGCCCTGGCAGTCTGAGTAGCTGACATATCAATAATGAAAGCTGTTGCCTTGCATTTCCTTCCTCTGCACCTGACTATTTATAACAGTTTTCAGTTTATTTATGCAGTTTTAGAGGGACAGGTCTGCTCTGCACACCGATACAACGCTTATTTACAATGTAAAATAAAGGTTGAGCCATGAAAAAAGATCACAGATGGCCTGTATGGCAGTTTAATAGGCTACTCTATCAGAAATAAAACTATCAGACTGTGTACAAACTGATGTAGGTGTCTGACAACGCTTTCATAAATCGGTGCGTTTCAGTAACTTCCTGTACAGACTGAAGGCTGCTGGAAACTGTCCAACTCCTGACTTTTAACACTGTCTGCTGCTGCCTGCTCTCATGTGCTTTCACAGTTCTTAACCAAACGTAATACCAGGTGAAATAGCTCATCATCCAGAAGAACTGTATGCAATCACAACAGTGGGGGTGTGCCAGTATCCATACCACCATATTATATAGTAGGCCAGAAAAACATTCAGTAGGCCTCAATACATAGTATGTCAACTGTAGTATGTTAAAAATAGCAGGACCACCTACTACATCTGGTCCGATTGTGTCATAACTGCATGCATCCTGTATGAAACATTACTTTATAAGGACGTAGCTAGTATGTACTTCAAGAAAAATAGAAAAATATGCAATTTGGAATGCAACTGATATTATTTTTCCAATAATTTAACCCTTTGCACAATGTAGGATCAATAATTCTAAAAGCCCAAATGTACAATAATTCCTTGTGTCATAGTTTCACATTTTTCCTGTCAGAGTGAAACACTATCAGAGCAGCTGGATTATTCCATTGTTGCTGCTCACAGCCTCTTCCAAAGACTTTGTTTCTGTATTTCACAAGTTATTTGTGTTGAAACTTACATGATTCATTGGTTTGCGGCATTTGGCTTCGCTGGCATACGACTACAGTTAGATAAAGAACTGATGGAACTGTGATGGATGTTTTCAACTAATAGCTCAGGCAATCATTTCAGTTTGTCTTTATTTACTGTTGAAATAAATGTGGCTAACCTGGGTTTTTCCTGGCTCGCAAACGGCCTCTGGGGGGTGAGTGGGCACGGCGGTGAGCACGATCGGCTTGTGTACGGTAAACACAGTGAGTCGGTGTTTTCCTGCTATTTCTGACCAGTTGATAAATGAAAACATGCCAAGTGAATTAACAAAACTTTTTTTCCGTTCTTATGATTTGGTTGCTGGTGATTTTCTCTTGGCACTTGTTGAAATCTCACTGGGGTGTGCCAGTTTTTATTTTTTTTCCCTGCTGGAAAAGCCTACAAACATGATAAATGGATGCTTAACTGTTGTATAACTGTCTGATTGATAATGTTTCTTTGTCTTGTCCTGAATTCATTTTAGTGATGTTGCAACATGCACGGATCTCAACAATTAACCCTGTTAATGCTGCTACAAGTAGGAATCAAACGAAAGTTACAATAATCAAATCAAACTTTATTTATGTAGAACTTTTCATGAATATAGCAACGCAAAGTGCTTTACATTGTCAAAGACAAAAAAAAAAGACAAGAAAACTCGTCCCCCACCCTCCATGTAAACACATACACATATGGCCATGCACACATACACACACTCACACACACACATACACACACTCTCACCACTGACCATAGGGAGACATGGCACGGCACTGAGGCTCGTGGAAAACGGTACCAATTGGGGCTGTCCACACTGGGAGTAGTCGCAGACCATGACCACTGGAGGCACCAGCACCCCCCCGACAGACCATGGGACCCCCACACCGAGGTGGGGAGCCCCCCAACCATCCAGGCTGAAGGGACCCGCAGACAGCACCCTCAGCAGCAGACCGGACACCAGTGTGGAGGACCCTCCCTAAGGAAACACTGGAGTTAAAAGCTAAAAACTTTAAAATACAAAAGGCCCAATGTAAGACCAAATGAAAATACATGGTAAAATACATAAGATAATAAATAAATAAATAAATGAAAAGAATGCAAAGAATTTAAAAAGTAAATTAAAACTCTGATTAAAAAGGTGCGTCTTTAACCTTCTTTTAAAAATATCTACAGTCTCTGCAATAAAGCTGGGATCCATCAGCTACATCAGGATTAACAGCAAAAGGAGAAACCGATTTGCTAACTATAGCATCGTATCAGTTTCCAAATGGTGACTCAGCTTTGGCGTCGTGTGTCTGTGTTCGTTGTGTTTGTTGTCACTGGCATGGAGCGCCTCCATACATCCACAATGCCTCACACAGTCTGCCTCAGACTCTGCTTCTGCTCTCGCCTCGTCTTGGCACCGCAGCGCTGCGTTTAAGACCAGCCAGCATGTCACTGGTGCAGAAGGGATGATGGACTTACAACAAATGAGAAATTAAGCAAACGACAGAGCGCGAGCACTTCCAGAGGGGCTCGATGGGAGCTGATGACCACTCAGCGGAGGCCCGCTGCCATGCATGTCTCTGGAAGTGCCAGGCTCTGTCTAAATGCGCCTTGTAGGGATCCTCAACAGATGGTGGACATGTGGGACAACTCTGCCTCTGAATCTTCCTCGGTTTGCTGTACATGCACACATCTTTTCATGAATAATGACTCAGGCTTCTCTCATCATGACTTCAGTGGTTATTAAATGAAAGGGGGCAGTAACTCTTTCTGTCTGTGTAAATTACAGACGGTACATGTGCATCTGCAGGCTTTTGATATTCATTGTTTGACCTCACGTGCTCCAGCTTATGGCAAACATGTCCCTGCCCCTGGAGACCCAGCATGCACTTCACCTCAGGTTACCAAATGCTGCACATCCTGCAGCGAGAGGCTGGCTTGATTAGAGGGGTTCTGCTAATTAGGAAAACATCTACAACGCCCGTTTTGTGGTTCGCAGGAGAAGGATGGGGGACCATCTTGTCCTCCGAAGCAATCAGGCTGACAGTCTTCTTGGTGACTCCTCATCCACAAAGCTTGTTTTGCGATTTAACTTTGCAATGTGTGTGTCTTTTTTTTTTTTTTTTAATCATAACAAAGGCTCAAGTTAAGCTCTTTACTCAAGAAGAGGCATGATTTAAAATAGCTGGCGGTTGTCATCACCACATTGCCAGATCTGCAATCAGTTTCCCTTTATCTTTTATGCAACTATACACCCTTTATAGGATTATAGCTCAAAATATTTAAATAGTACAGTCTGTCAGAACGATACGTTTAATCTCACCTCCTTTTATGTCAGTACCTTTTGTCAGAGTAGCTTTTCTTTTCTCTCAGTGTTACTCACAACACTTTTTGACACCTTCCCAGAATCATACATTATTTGAATTAAAATCAGAATTCGGATCGTAAACAGTTCTGGTGGTTAGTTTACTGCTGAGGTGTCTCAAAGTTGAGTTCACCAACGTGAGACCAGCTGCATTGTATTCTTAATGAAAAATGACTGTTACCGTCCCGGCGATTATAATAATAACAATTAGGCACAGACTTACTGGGCAGAAAATAAGGGTGTAGGCCATACGGTGAGGCTTCATCAAAAATTCTGAATATGAGATTGACTTATCAGGTGGCCTGTTGGGTGCAATTCAATTATCTCTTTGTTTTGCTGCAGGGAATGAAGGGAGTAGATGGAAATGCTACACACAGGGAAATAGCAGGAGACTGCTGGTACCGATAAAAGGTCAATAAAAGCAACAGCGTGAAAGAGAAAAGTGATTAGCAGTAAAACTAATAGATTGTGGAATATTGTACTGAGGGAGCCATTTAAGTTGTTTTGTTTTAGTTGGAAATGGGAGTTTTTTAGGGTATGTCTTTACTAGTGTCTTTTCGAACCAACTCCATCCATTTCTAATAGCGAATCGTGACTTCCTGCTGTGTTTCCTGCGTTGTGATGTTCCAGATCACATGGCTGCGGCGTACGTTCCTCGTCCTTTTTGTGAGATCTGCTTCGGAAATGAACCTCGAATGGTTTCATTTGTGTCGGATCTGACTTTATCGTCATATTCGTAATAGACGCAAATATCACATTTTCTTCTAAATGAATCGGGATGAGCAGTGGAAGTTGTTAGAAAACAGACAGGAGCTCCGTCTTATTTTCTCTTTGCACTTCCCAGAACCGGGGTCATCTTCCAAGAACTTCTGATGTTATCCGAGCCCACTCTCCAAATGCAGATCTCGTTCAATCACCCTGTGATCGTCTCCTCTCCCCCTTATCTCCCAAAGCTTTTCTCTTAGAAAACCCACAGGAGCCGACTCTGCACCGCTCGCAGTGATAACAGGGAGGAGAAAAAGAGTTTACCGCTGCTGTATTGTGCCAGTGTGAGCACATTCCAATTCATGCTTTGTCTGAGACTGAAAACGGTGGGCATATAGGACACCCTCCTCTGCAATGCAATATTCAAAGAGATCTTACATAATTCATCTTTTTTTTCCCCCCCCTGTTTTTGGAGAGCCATCCTCAAAGTGTCACTGGCAGACCCTTTTAATTTGACAAGCCTGTGAAGCTGGAGTGCAAAATCTTGACTGCTTGGCTTTGCAACTTCTCGCGGGACGGGTTGATATTGGGATGATAATGAGGCACTCTTTTCAAAAGAATGGATGAATTAATAACCAGTCATCGGTCTGGGAGGAATAGTTCAAAGGCCGTAATAAAACAGTGGCTCAGATAGCGCCGCTTCCAAATGAGAGGAACCATGATTTATTTAGGTCATGGGCAGTCTGTTCGTGAATAAATACAGATATTTTTTTTTGCATTTGGAAACAAACAAACAACGTAAGTGAGACTAAGTTCAGATGGGAATCAGCATTCAGCAGCTGTGATTCTCCACAATTAATTAGCAACATATTTCTCCACAACCTCCGCCAGGAGTCACATGTATGTTGATTGGTTTTTGTGTGTGCGTAGCATGCAGAGAGTTTTTAAGCATTAAATATAACTGAGGGTGTGTGGTGAGGTCAAATCCAGTGAATGTCTCCTTGGGGTCTGCTAACTGTCGGTTCCGTGTGTGCACTGAAAGAAATCCAGTGTTCATAAATAGCACTGGTTCTGCAAAGTGGCTCAAACTGATCCTCATAGCACTTTTCCAGCATGTTTTGTGCACAGACATGCACAGGGGGAAAAGGGAAGGGAGGGTAGACGGGGGGCAAAGGGGGCGGTGGGAGCGAAAGGGGCGGTGAATCTGGAATATGCTAAATATCTAAATATGCTAACTGGGTAAATATCAACAATGTGTCTCCAGAATTGCAAACTCCAGCATTAACCCTCTGACTCCAGAACCTACCAGTGGGTTTGAAAGGCATGCTGTCTTTACAAAACTGCCAAAAAATGACAGCATTTTTCAGACAGAAACTATGAAAACAGAAAGAATCATCATATTTTCAACTGTTTTTGAACTATTCATTTGTACGTTGCAGGTTTTTGGCAAAAAAAATGATCCAAATTAAAGCTTAAAATTGGGATTATTCCTCAAAATCACTTTGTTCTACAGGTCTCATTTAGAAACTGGCCATTCATCCAGTAGAGAGCTGCAACCAACATCACATGACAAAAAATCAGGGTTTTTGTTTTCAGCCAAACTGCAGGCTGTGTAGTATGGACACAAATCAATAATATAAGTAGTAACATATCTGGAGCATGCAGACTCACCTTTTTTTCCAGTATCACCTGTGGGCACATGGAAAAATGTTCTACATGTTCATTCTTTTTCTTTTTTTAAAATTCTAAAATAAATACAGTTAATAATTGGCCACAAAATGTAAAACTTTCTTTTATGTCGGATAGCACGGCTGTCGGATTGTCAAGACGGAGGTCGAGATACAAGGAGGGCTTGATCGCCACTTCCACCCCAGGGGAGCACACTGATGGGGTGGAAGTGGTTGGAATGCACAGGCAGTACTTTGCTGCTGATGCCAGTTAGTAGTAGTAGTTAGCAATCATGCCTCTGTCACCAGCATTGGTGGCGGCGGTGGGGGCAAACATGACATGCAACCATGGCGATTACATTGTAAATGTGCTGGCTCTGGTTGGACAACTACTTTTTTTGAAAAAACTTTAAAATTGCAAGATGCACTCCACCGTTACCATCCGTGTTCAGTTCCATGGACACTGAGCTGAGTGTGACGTCGTCGTGTCCTCTTCTGTGCATGCGGGACACTTTTGGGTCGTATGAAGTTCACACAGCAGATCACATACAAGTTACATTTAATTGGAAATGTGAACAAGCGTGAAAAGAAATCGGATTTCACAAAAAAATCTGAATTGAGCATGAAGTCCTGCAGTCTGAACGTAGCCAATCTGTGGGATTGTTCAGTCAGATAAATCGCCGTTATCCTTATTTGTGACATAAAATGTCATGTTGGAGTCAGAATCCAAGGGTATTGGTATGTTAAGGCTGTTTTTAATGGGTTCCGTTCATTTTTCCTAAAAACCTGTCAAGGTTTTCAGATTGTTAAGGGTCGGATTATTGAGTCACGACTGTATTCCAAAAGTTGTTGGACTGTAACTTCGTCATGCTTCACAAATGATGAGTTCTGACTACTATTAGTCATAATGGTTCTGGTCCCAGAGAGCTGCAGGATTTTATGTTGCCGTGAAAAATGTGCGCACAGCAAGTAAAAATATAACAGAAACAAAAACAATCACACTTGGGGTTCAGAGGGTTCATTCAGTTGCTTCTTTGCTGGATGGTGGATGTACTGAAGACGTGTTTAAGTTCTGTATTATTATCATTATCTTCTTTAATGAGAGAAATAACACAAACTAAGTGAAAAGAATATTTTCAGAAACCATCCGTGACAGCATTTAATGTGATGATGAAAGTAAAAAAAACATGATACTGTACAATAATTCAAAAGTATTTTTACATCCACATGCACAGCAGCAAATGACAAGCAATCAAAGTTAGCAAATTGCTAACATAGAGCAACATTTAGCGGCTAAAAGGCAAGATATTTCCCTTAAGAGTAGATGGAGTCCAGAGGAGAGCTAAAAGGAGACGGGATATTGGAAATAGCTCCCTGCTTTTTCTATGCCAAGTGGATTTCATCCTTATCATCGACTGTATTCTTTTACAGTATGCCAGTGAATGCCAGTGTCTTTCTAAATTCATTCCAGGCTCTCTGGTTATAAGAATGATTTGGCCACAGCGCTGATAACGATGGCTGCAGATAAATTTTTTTTTTCCTCTTCATAATCTATTTTTTTTTTCTTCATCCAGCACAAATGTACTAGTTATCATTTTCATTCCCATCATCCATATGCTTTCTCGTCTCTCCCTCCCTTTTTTTTCACAGATATAATTTCTAGGTCACATTGTGGTGAATCACTTGTAACTGGAGCAAATATCTTCGCAACTCCCCCCCCTAACTTTTCAATCATGCATCTCCTGGATAGAGCAAGCTCTGCACACTGAAAATGCATTACATGTTTGTTAGCCAACACCCAGCTGGATCTCCTTCCCTCCCAAGCGGTCCAAAATTAATTTGTTGTGGCCAAATAGTGTTCAAGGGAAATGTTTGAGCTGTTGTCTGGATGCTGTGGTCCCCACGTGAGCCACCTCTATTTGTCTCAGCACCCCCAGACATCTGCAGCTCTCACAGCTGGGAAAGAGAGGCCATTAGCAGGCAATTTCACCCCTACACTCCCTCACGTCTTTCCTCCATTAGACAACTTCCTTCATGCTTTCCTGATGGACTGTTTTTAACTTCTAAATGCACATATTTCATACCAGCACACGGAGGCTGAAGGCATGTGCATATCAGGTATGGAGAGCTCTGAGCTGTTTGTTTTTCCGGTCAAGTGGTCCAGCACAAAGAAAAAAAGAAGAAGAAGAAGAAGGTGATTAAACATACTGGGTGTGTAAAGGGATTTTGTCCATAATCCATCCACCCACTTGGAATTACTTCAACTGTATGAGGACATATTGTGGGACTGTTTCTGAAGCTTAGAGAAGAATGGCATCTTGCTTATTAGAACACTTTAACAATTTACTTCCAGGCAGCAAACAATAAGCCAAAAATAAACAACCCAATAGGGAAGAGCGAAAGCATTATGCACACTAAGCCGTCATTCAATCCATCATAATTGAATATCTGCACTATCAAGCACATTCATCCCACATTCTCATTGTTGACTTATTGTGAAACTCGCTGAATGAATGTTGTTGATACTGCTGAATTTTAATGCGGGGCCGTGCTCATGTGTAGCTTGTGGATGGAATTAAAATGGATGTGGGTTTTGCAGGTTGTGAGATTTGACTTGAAATTCAGAGGTAATAACTGAGCCTCACTCGGTTAATTATTTACTTGGGTGTGATGCAAGATACTTGGCCAAGTGGGCAATATGAGCGGCTACTGGGCAGATAAGCCGGGATGTGGTGTCGCCGTGTACAATATTCCTATCACACCTGCTGTTGAAATGAACTGATGGACACACAAACATGCAGGAGATGTATGAAACAGTTTTCTATGTGCACTGAGAATTATTTATTTGACTGCTGGGAAGACAGGAAATGGCTTGTACAAACATGTAATGACTATGCATACTGTTATATGAATATACATCATAAAAACATGGAATATTTTTCATACATTTTGTACATTTTATTACATTTGGATTGCGTGAGCTAAAATGCTACCTGTGATGTTTTTTGGCTGTGAAAAAAGACTAATTTTGCAAAAGTGCAGCCTTAAAAAATACATGTATGCTGATTTTCTTTGGTAAACACATTTTAGAAGAGCCATGGTTCCAGATTCAGAAGTAGGTTGGTTGCCCATCCATCCATCCATCCATCCATCCATCCATCCATCATCTATACACCGCTTAATCCTCACTAGGATTGCAGGGGGCTGGACACCCTGGACAGATCGCTATACTTAGAGACAGACAACCAGGCACACTCACATTCACACCGATCGGCCACCTGATCTCTGGATGTGACTATGAAAACTAATAAGAAAAAAATCCTGAGCTGGAGGAATGCAGTA
>NW_007578730.1:45468-48918 GCF_000690725.1 Stegastes partitus
CCAGCACCAGGTTGTTGCAGTTTGTTCCAGCTGTTTGGTTGCTCAACTTAGTGGATTCTAGATATACTCTGTCTATAAATCTTTTTTCTTCCAGGACCTGCTAATGTTCGCAAACATTGTTTAAAGAAGCATGGTGTCATTGAAGTGTAACAGCTTAAACAGATAAACCAACTTCTGTCTGAAGACACTGTTTTACTCTTTATTAGCATATGACGAGTTCACCAGAGTAATAAAAGGTGGAATAGGCAATACTGTTTTGTGCTACTGTGCATAAATGTTGTTCAGCATATTGTAAATCAAGTAGTTAGAAGGAAACTAGATCACTACACCTCCTTCTGGCCCTGAGTTTAAAAGATCTGCACACATATGTATCAATGCAGAAGAAACAGCCAACAGGGGTTCATGTCTCTGCTTGCAAAAATAAATAAGTTTGTGAGAAACATACCTTAGTTTTCATTTAATCTGTTACCTCAGTAAATATTTTCCTAATGAGGTTTTGGTCTCACTCACTAGTTTCAAGACTTTTTGGCTAACTTGTGATCATATTAGCATTTGAACGTCCTCGAGTTCTCCGTCACATCCACCCCTCGCTCGCTACGTCTGATTTCAAAGAAGCAAAATGGCTACCAATACCAAACTCAAGGCTTGAAAACAGTTGTCCACATTGTTGGCAATGTAGGTGACATTATCGTTTGTACGCCCATTTTTTATCGTAGAGTCCATGTTGATCTGAGGTCTTCTCACCTCCATCAGCTCAGACAGAATAAAGAGAGACAAAGTCAGTGATTCAAACAAGGATGTGGGGATGAAATGGCTTAAACAGAGTTCAGACAGGACACCTTGTCAGATTTATCCATTTATTTAGAATCACATGCACTGAGTTTGGCGGCGACTCTGCTCGAGTGATGCTGGAACAATTTGAACAAGCGCGACACAGACAGTCCCTGAGATCTCAAACCCCCCGGCAGAGCCTTAAATTCACAACATTCAAATGAATACAGTATGAACACAAAACAAGGAGACCAACTTAAATGGTCCTCACTTTACAGAATCCAGTTTACATAGTTCCAAGGTACAATAATGAACCATCTGCATCCTACAGTCCCGCAATATGAGAAACAACCGGAGTTATGAAACTGAACTTTTAAACGGGAGGAGGAGGAGATTTGCTGATCTGTAGGCTGGAGTAGCAGCGATGTGGTGAGCAGGCAGAATGAATGAGCGCTGCCTCAGTTATAAAGCACGCTAAGTGGGTGGGCTGGACTTACGTAGTCAATGATTGGACAGAAAAGGTCTTGTGACGCCCTGACTCCTTGCCTGTCTGAACTGAGCGACTGTCACTTAGCAGAGTGTGGTTTAAAACCACAACTGAATGTTGACTTTTAGTCTTATTGTTTTTGGCATCTGGACTTTGTGGTTACGCCCATGTTCATGTGGTGGGAGGGGCTTGTGCCTTTTCCTGATTTTTGCCAATTGCAGCTTTAAGATTTTGCATGAAAGCAGTAATTCATTCATTCGTCCATGAGTTGTTGGCAACTAACAATGGATTTTATTATGGTTCACATTTTCAAAGACTACTTTTTATTTAGTTTAAATTGGGTTTCGTCAGGGCTACAAGATGGCTCGGTGGTTCGCATCCCGGTGAGGACACCCGGGATCTTTCTGCNCAATCGTAAAAATGCTGAATATAAGATCCATTAATCGGCTGTTTAATAGCTCCGCTGCTTACATAGACTTCATAAACTAAATAGCCTACGCCAACTCAACAAAGAGATGAAATACATCTTTTCAAACATGCGTGTGAACCAATTAAGCACACCATTAATTTGAATTATGTAATTTCCGCTGCTATCTTTAAAAAGTTTTTTTTTCTTCCCCTAATCTCTGCAAAAGCATCTTCTCACCTTTTCTTTGCTTTCTCAGCCACCATGCTGGATCACCTCTGAGCCTTCGTCTGATTGGCCTCACGGTGTGAATGCAAACCATCTGATAGGTCAAAGGTTTGTGAATAAAAACGTTCTTCTGATGTTGCGGGGGACTTTTCCACTCGTCTATTTAAATGTCTTCATCATTTTTGCTTCATTTGTTGATGAAAAAATTTATTTTCGTTTTTATCTCAACTTTTTCTAGTTGAGTGTTTTTGTCATGATAAACAGACTGTCAATGAATATTTTGTTGACAGAATTAACACTGAGTTGTATATGAAGGTAGTGGTCAAGCACAGTTCTGGAAAACAAGTATTTACAACAGTTTATAGTTATAGTTGTACTTGATGTGTTTTTTAAAAGCAGAAAAGTGGACTCATTTATATTTTTCTGTATATATTCTCTCTTTTTAGAAAAACCATTAAAGAAATGTCAGCATCCACTCAGCTGTTGGCCTTTCTTCATATTTTATAGATGATCAATAAACGCTATGAATCCCACCTGTCAAAGTGGAAGTCAAAAGAGTAAAGCAGTTTTGTCCTCTGCCAAATTTAAGTTGACATCTCGTTGCTACTTCAGTCCTGGCGTCAATGAGTGAAAGTTTCTTTCACAGCTGTGCTTTTATACATGATGTTGTACCGCAGCGTGAAGGATATCTTGCTTTATGTAGCTTCCCTCCAGGTAGGCATTTCAGTGGATAGACTGTCAGTGTGCAACCTTCAACCAGTGCTCCTCTGTGAGGCTGCTTCTCTATGTGTCACTTTTGTGTAGCTCTCCTGACAAAAAATTCAAGCCACCACATGCACCAGCTTCTAATTTTGGAAAATGTGTTCTTGAGATGGTGAGCTCTGTCGGTATGATTTGGACTCAGGGTGTTTTTTGTTATAACACTGAATGGGTAGACTACATCTGTCTAAAATGTAGAAAGTACAAAGAAACACATGTATGTTAAGCCTTGGAGGTCCATGAAAGACAACAGCACTGTGATCATCTTCCTCACTGTGATCTTAGCATGTAGAAATAGGAAGGTAAAGAAATGTTCTATACATGTGGAAAAATAGCAGAACACATATAAAATTATTACCTTGAGGCCTCACATGTATATTCATAATACACATTTTGCTATTTGTAACATTTAAGATGACCTGGAAGAAACACAGCTGCTTTGCATTTTGTTTATCACAAATAAAAGCTGAGTTTATTGTTCTTTGGTCATTAACACCGTAGGCAATACTGTGTAAGCGCATTAATGCAGAAACCAAAAATAATAACGTCTTCACTGCGAGGCAGCATCATTCAGAAGCCGAGTTAAGTCACACGCTTACTGTCTGGGTTTAGCACCCATTCCTACTGGTAGCAACATGACTGATAGCGGACTGAAAGTACCACTAATGATACATCCACATCCCCACATCTCCATCATATGTCATTTGGTTACTTTTTTTTGTAAATGTCAAGTTGCCAGCACCAGGTTGTTGCAGTTTGTTCCAGCTGTTTGGTTGCTCAACTTAGTGGATTCTAGATA
>NW_007578730.1:50489-65480 GCF_000690725.1 Stegastes partitus
TGTGTTGTCTTTTATTAGTCAAATACATAGACCTTAACAGAGGCAAGTATTTATCAAAACTCCCAAATGTTTCATCAGCATGAACATGAACAGTTGAGCTTCCTGAATGTGTGTCACAGTGTCGTGTGTTTAACTGAAGGAAACACTGTCAAAGATGAAAATGAAAGAAAGAAATCCATGAATGAACGCTTGTGGTCCTCTTTTAGCTCTTAGATTATAGCTAGTAGTTTGGTATCAAACAGTTTGCCGGAGCCTATTAGTGTAATTAGCTCATGTGTTGATCTCTCCGCAAGATATGGAGTCATTGACCTAGAATAATGTGAATGTGCTGCAACTTAATGAATAAAAAAACACATTCAAAGACAACCAAGACAGTGAATTTAAAGTAGGATCTTAGGGCTGTTGCTTCTTTTTTTTCTTGTCTTTTAGCTACAAATGAGTGTAGAGTCTCGTTTCGGCGTGTCTGGATCTTTCATCCTTTTCTTCTCTGAGCTAAATTAGATGAAATGTTTGTTAATCACATTCTATAGGTTGTCTGAGCATATTATTCAACAACATTATTATGTATACACAAAGACTTACTGTGCTTCTTTTTTTTTTTGTAACAAGGGATCAGTGATCACACAGTGAGATATATATTTTTTTCTTCCCTGAATAAACAAGACTTGGAAGCAGACACTCCACTTAAATAGCACAAGTCCTCATTTCCCTCTGGAGGAGACGCATGTCTTATAATCAGCGAGCAGCACACAATCCAGACATATGGTGCTTTCATTGCTCTGCTCTTGTGTCAGCGCTCATGGAAGTGGTGATTTCATTGTTGTGTTTGACTGTTTTTTTTTCTCTCTCTCTCTCTTTTTTTTCTCTTTTTGCAAGAGAGTGTGGCTTATAACATGAATAATTAGCGACTGTGATAAATTGCAGTGAGCCTCATCCCAAGAGGCCAGACTAGAGGTCTTACTCAAAGAAGACAGCTTTCCACTGTCTTTAAATGAGCTATTTTTACTGTACCAGTCAACAGGCAGTTGGGGGATTTCACTATGTTCTGCTTAGTCTTTGGAAAATACTCTATAATTACTTTGTGGTACATCTGTGTGCAAATTAAGATATCATGTCTAATTAAACCTCGCAAAAGGCAGACATTACAGTACAAGGGTTGCTGGTATGGGCTCCTAGCTGCAGAGATGCACATAACCCGCTCTAATATTTCAGCTGTGTTTCATCTCTGTATTCCTACTGTACCCACTCAGTGATTTATTCATTCTCTAAATGAGCTGCCCTTGACTTAATGCACATAAGTGATGCAACAGATCAACAGACACTGAACACTAATGAGGGCTGCAAGGATACAGATGATCGTGATGGTGAGGAATACAGAAATCTAAAAAAGAAAAAGAGAGTTCAAGTGCCTGTATGTGCTGTTGTGTTTTAGCCTTCTGTTGTGGGGAGAGTGCACCCCAGTTCAAGCCCAAGGACCCCTTCTCTACCAAGGCAGTCTGAGGCCTAGTTCAAGGCCTAAATTTATCCCAGATCTTTGCGGTTTGACATCCAAAGAATCGACTCTCAGCCAGGAAAGCTGGTTCTTTGCTAATCTAGAACCAAGAATTGCTTACGTCAGGGGCTGGGGGGCAGGATTATCACGACCAGCAACACCAAATGAAACTTTTTTTTAAATTATCAAACGCAAATGCCTTTCATAACAACATTAAAAACACAAATGTGTCGGACCGTTTGTGGTTGATTTCCAGTGCTGGTAAAGTGCAGATGTTTACAGACAGTGACATAATGGCATGGCTCTATTGGTGTTTTCTAGCCTGTGGAAAAAGTTTGCTTTCTTGGAAAGGAGCGACAGATTAAGATACTTTCACAGAAAAGCACAAGCTGTAGGTCAAAGCATTCAATTGTCAGTGATCTTTAACAACAACGCGCCCTTCTTTTTAGGGGAAGGTTGTGATTTGGTCATCACGGCTAACCCAGTTTCAAAACGATGTTCCTATAAAAATAAACGGCAATTCTCGGTTACATTTAGAGGGTAATTTTGTTTTCTGAAAGCGCCACAAAGTCTATAAAAATGTACAAAGGGAGTACGGAGGTATAAACAAGCAGCTGGACCTTCATCCAGAAGACCAGGATTCGTGTCTGGTCCAGGAACCATGAGCCTTTGAAGCAAATATTCATTTACTTTTGATTTTCACTTGCTTTCTGTTTAGGTTTTGGTGCCAAAACTATATGGGTAGATTTAGGAAAATGTCATGGTCTGGTGGACACTTTTACATGTTAGAAGCTCGGTTAAGGTCAGGCACCAAAATGACTTGGTTAGGGTTAGGAAACATATTGTGGTTGGGGTTTTAAATGTGGTTCTTTCACTACATGTTTGGAGCCTCTCCTCTGTTTTCTGGGTTACCAGGGCGGCAAGTCCCCCGCCATCTAAAACATGATTGGCTGGATGAAAAGGAGTGACAGTGAAGCAATAAAATAAATGGGAAAAATATGTTAATTAGAAACATATTTGTGATGCATTACAAACAAATATAATCCAGCAGAAAAGTCCCTCAAAACATAATTGAGAATGCATTTCAGTAGCATCGGAACGTGTGTGGAGACCAAGCCGTCACATCAGCACACTGATACAAGACGTTGCCCTATGCCCAATTACAAATCGCCCTGACAGTCATGACCTTTAAAAGAACAGAGAGAACCACATGGAGTACAATAAAGGAAGCTCATAGGTGAGGAACTGCCCAAGGTCAGTTCTTTCACAGCGAAGCACATGCACCCAACCTAACCTTCTCTTTGAGCTCTTTCACACCTAAAAAAAAAAAGAAAAAGAAAAAGAAGCTCTGATCAGTTTGCTGTGTAGTCTGTTTTAACTTGTATGAAAGACGATTGTTGGACTAAACAACTAAACCAAAAACGCCTGGCAAAAAAAAAAAGCTCTGGGCCTGGTTTCAAATGTACTCTGGTGAGGTTTGTTTGAGGAGGGAAAGCAAAGCAGATCAGCCGCAGGATTCTGTGATAGTAGGTGTGTGATTGTAGGAGGAATTAACAAAACTCCCCGTTGAATCACCAAACGAAAAGGAGTTAAAACACAGGAAACAATAGACCCACTGCATGCATTTTCAAACTGTAGCAATCGTTTGGCAACTACCGGATTAAAACTTTCCTGCCCATGTCTATTGTGCCACAAACATCCTTAATCCTTTATAGGGCACTCCTTGAAATACTTGGAAAATTTCAACCCTAAGATGTTATTGCAGGATATTTCATTCAATATCTTTTTCCTTTCCTGACTTTAAAAAAAAATATTGCAAATCAAAATTAATAAAGTTACCATATATGGTTTAAAAAAAGGGGAATTTATAATAAATAAAAGAAAAAGTAACAAACTGCAAAAGCATGTATTTAGAAACATTTTAGTTTGAAGTAATGATACGTACGCAATAAATCAAAGTGGAGTTCAACGCAAACCAGTAACAACGTGTTTATAAAGCCCCTGGAACGTTTGTTAAGTGACGTTTTTCGTAAGGTAGTGATATTGGCATTAATATATAATAATGTACATGTTTGCACTGCCTGTTTTTTATATTGCACTACTGTTTCCATGTTTCTATTTTTATTTTGTTCTATTTTTTGTCTTATTTTATTTTATCTTATCTTTTTGCACTACATTCTTTTGCACTAACACTTTAAGTCTGGATCTGGGAAACGCTGTCTCATTTCACTGTGTACTGTACAGCTGTGGCTCAGGTGGTAGAGCAGTTCGATCCCCGGTTCCCCCCACATGCCGAAGTGTCCTTGGGCAAGACACTGAACCCCAAATGGCTCCCAATGGCAGATTAGCGCCTTGCATGGCAGCTCTGTCGCCATTGGTGTATGAATGTGTGTGTGAATGGGTGAATGAGAAACATTGTAAAGCGCTTTGAGTGCCGCAAGGTAGAAAAGCGCTATATAAGTGCAGACCATTTACCATTTACCACGTGGTTGAAATGACAATAAAGCCCCTTTGAATTGAAGTGAATTGAATAAAAACTAAAGGTTGTTCAATCTCAAGGAGAGGCACAGGGCAGACAAATTGAACATCCAAGGAAGTTAGACCAGAGAAAGACCAGATATGGTCACTTGCCCCATTAAGGGTGAACCATCTCCATATATACACTCACCACTTCATCTATTCAACCACACTCCTGTCACCACATATTGTCGAGACCACAAGTATACATTTTGTTGTGTCTCTCGAGGCAGAGATTCTGCAATGCCTATTATAATGTGTTCAATTGGAAAGATGACATATTACATGTTCTTCATAGGTGTGCCGTAGCATCCACGGTCACATTTCAAAATACTATTTCCCCACGGTGTACTGTATACGCAAATATGGGTTGTTGAGTTCAATTTTGTTGTGATGATTCACAAAACGTGATGTCAGGGTCGGCGTGTGAGTGTACGCAGACGGGCGAAACCCCTCAAACTAAGTCCAAAGGTTACGCAATGACTCATTGTCTCAGTGAATGTTATTCTAGCGGATGATTAGTACCGTCTGACATTTGCAGTCGGTCCCCCTCTATTGACCAGCTAATTCTATTAATTCCTTCTTTGAAGTGCAGTGAGAGGAACTCCTAGGTTGCTCATCAGAGAGCCCCTTCATCCAGGCGTTTTCATTAACTCAATCCTTGATGGCTTCGCGAGTAAACCCCCAAAATGAAACGGGAGGGGAGGGTGGTGTGTGAGAAATATTTGTGAGAACTTACCAGAGTTCACGGTGCGGGGTGAGATGAGTGCGACTGGTGTTGTTGATGTGAGGTTACGCAAGGCTTTGTAGGCTGTAATGGCAGGGTGGAGTCCAGATCAGATGTTTCCTAACCTCGCTGCTCTGTGTTTCACTCTGCAGTTTTGGGGATTTAGCGTAATTACAGGTATGTTGCGTGGATTTAGATGTAACAGATAAAAATCCGAGAAACGTCACCGTGGCGGGGCATGCGAAGACCTGACTCTGTTGGCATTAATCACGTTGGCTTCCAAACAAAGAAAACAGGGCAACAACAGGGTTTATGCAGGTGTCAGAGAGAGAGAAATGTCAGGCTAATGTGCCAATGGCTCCAGGCTTTGTTTTGATTACAGCAATTATTTTTATCCGCTTGTAGTTTACGGCATGTATGCTTTTTCTTCTGTTTTTTTTTTCCCCCCCCTCCTTGGCTATCACATTAATCAATTACAGGCCTGGATTTCCTGGGTGACTCATTAATCATGTAAGTATTTGCAGACTCAGTATTATATTCTGTACAGTACGCCCTGCAAATGTGATACAGAACATAATTGCATGCTAACAACATATTTAATCACCGAGCGTGTGTGTTTTCTGTATTACCTGAGTTTGGTTATCACTACAATTCACTGATAAGCAGCGTATAGGAGATAAATCAGCCCAATCCCATTCACACCTGGGCACAGCGAGAAGGAAGAATAGGAGAGAGAAGGGGAAAAAAAAAAAAAAAAAAAGCCAGGCTAGTGCCACCTGACTGATGAATACACTCATGCATATGGACACTTGGCTGGCGCGTGGAGAATAACAGGGAGGGGATCTGGCACTTCATCAAGTAGACCTACTACTGGGAAATCGCTGTGCGAGAGTGATGAGGATGATGCGTTTATCTAGCTTCCTTTGTGATGCATAACTGGCTCCGCTGGCCTCGCTCGAGCAGCACACAGTAAGCCTTCAAACCAGCAGCCCGGATGCACTGAACATTAAATACTTTTTATTTACTTGACGTATTGGGGGAGTTTAGTTAAAGCAAACAAAAGCGGGCTTGCGGAGCACATCGTCCTTTTTCGCTGTTCTTTCGCAGGCAAAGCTTTTGATTTGGTTCTTGCAGGTATTATTATTATAAGGTTCTTCCCCACTTAACGACAAAATGTGCCGCAGGTGTGACATGACAACCTTCCCAACAACCTCGCCGACAAATCTGTGCTCGTGGAAGTCGTGGCAATCAGAAGGCAAACCATTAGAAGATGCACAGAAATGAGGCTTGTACGCTGCAATCTGTAATAAGATTACAGCTCAGGGCGCATGCGAGACCATTTGTGCGTGTGTGAGTTAATTGGCAGCCAAAGAGCCTAAGAGGGAATGTTCTGCGAGCCCAGCAAACAGTAACTCAGACCCAGGGCAACACTAATTATTCCAGGCTGCTCGCCAAATTCGCAATATTACAGCTTCACAAAGCCATCGTAGTGCACGGGCTCTCTCTATTAGATGATGGGGCACGGATTCTGTTCTGAGACTGGATCGTCCAGCAGAAGAAAAGTCCACCCAGAAGTACCAGGTGCACAAACACGCGCTGATGAAGTGGTTGCAGCAGAGTTTTAGGTATCGTTGACTTCATTGCTGTTTTTTTTCCTCACTCAATCTGCACGACACAAAGGCCACACGAGCGGGAAATGCAGCTGCAAAAGGATTTAAGTCCAAATGAATTGCAGACGCACACTTAGAGTAGCAGCATTTTTTGGAAATTAACTTTATTTTCTTGCCTTCTAAACTTCTAAACTCAACCGAAAGCATCACTCATCTACTCAGAGACTAAATCTTCAATGAAACCATCTGAACCTGAAGATGAAAACCTAAAATCAGCATCACACACACCGATGATTAGCACATTATACGAATTATGATGTTTCACTCCGACAAGAATGTGACGACTCGGCGTCTTTTGAGTGACAGTCAAATGGTGACAAATCTCCTCCATCCTTTCAATTCTAAAAATGCCTGTGATCTTCAACAACAACAATCATTGTAGGCAAGCACCTAAAAGGCACTTGCTTACTGCATTAGCATGATTGCTGAGAGGAAATCTGGGTGAACAGACAATAGTGAGGAGAGAAATCATGAAAGTGGCATAAATATGGAAGGGGAGGGGGAGAAGAGGGGAAGAGGGGGGGGACAAAAATTGAAAACCCAGCGAGGTAAATAAGATTTGCCTCTATTTCTGCTGATGGCTGTCAGAACACCAGCGCTTTAAGCTGCAGATACGGTGGCAGCTCAGGGTGTGTGTGCACACTTGTGTGTTTTGGTCTGGCAGGGGCTAATTATCATGGAGGGAGGGCAGGGTGGGGTGTGTGTGTGGTGGTGATGGGTGGGGGGAGGTATCTGTTTTGAGATGAGCCAGAAGAGAAGGACGGGAACAACAACCCCAAACCCTACCACCACCACCGACGCCGCCCTTCCCGCCCCCCACCTCAGTCAGTCAGACATGCCCGCCCTGCTAATAGAATAGCAGTGGAGCATGCTTGAAAAGGGGGCTGGTTAGAAAGCCTTTGATCAGCAGTCCCCTGTGACATCAATTAACCATTAATGTGCAGCCGTACAGCGGGAAGATGGAGAGCTGTCCGGGGTCACCTCCATTCTGCAGTCACACAGCCTGATAATGACAGCTATTTAACCCATCTGGCCTTACTGTACATGGCTCTGTGTGTGTGTGTGTGTGTGTGTGTGTGTGTGTTGTATGTTTTGGCAATAAAAAGTCTGCATGAGAAGATTAACTCTAGCATAATGGGCTCGAGCGAGTATCATGTGGCATACTTCTAAAAAGACACTCCTGTAATTACTCTTAGAATTAGGTTTATAGCGAAGTCTTGGAAAACATCCTGAAACGGATACTTCACTGGAAGCATAGGAAGGCAAAAAAGTATGATGATGTGTTTGTTTCAGCCTCTTTCATCCAGCACCTCGCTGCTAAATGGCTGCACTCTCCGGCTGTGTACCGTGGCTGGGAGGGTGACAGGGACAGGACTTTGCATTACCGCAGACAAACAAACAATCATGACATTTTCTGTGTTACCCCCTCGCTGTCCACTGATGCATGCTCGACTGTTGACCTCATCATTTTTTTGCCTCAGTCTGCAGCATCCACTCCTGGCGCACATGTGAGAGACATTTAAATGAGTGTTCAGCAATGTGATGGAAATCGTAGATGGAGAAGTTTTCCCTGTGATGGATTCATATTTACATTCCAACCCCGGCCTAATTAGCGTGCCTTTTTCTTTGTTTCTCATTACCGTCTTCCCTCCTCCCTCCTTTTTGATCATCTGTCTCACTCGTTTGGCATTGCTGTGTGACATCTGGCACTGGCCAGACATTCCCAAGCCGATGACCAATGTCCTCCCATAACAAGGATATATGGCTCCATTAGCCAGCAGCTGATTATTTAATCATTTCTTAGATGGCTTTAATTGAAATGGTATGATTAATGGTGCAGAGGTTCACTCCCCACAGAGAGGTCTAATTGAGCCTCTGTCCTGAGTGCCTCACCTTGATCTGTTACACACTGGCCATCTCTCGCAGGCAGCAGGTAACGTAGTGTATGGGCGGGGCAAAATAGAACTATATATAGAACTATCACAGGAGTTATTTTTAATTATTACATTAGCATTTTTATTTTTATTTTTATTTAATTGAACCTTTATTTATATATATTTATGGGGGATCTTCAGGTGTTTTGTTCATTTGCATGCAGGTTGTTTATTGTAGCGGACATATACATACTGAAAACACATTTTTTGCTTTTTGCCAGTCAATTTTTACAGTTGTAGACCTGATTGTGGCTTAAATTTTGTTAACTTGTAGTGTTTCCCTCTAGGTGAAGTGCTGTGTTCTTGAACTGTAGTGAAGCTATAGGGATGGTTGGGTTCGATTTCCTACGTGTAGTTAGATTAACCAAAGCACTTTAGGTAGGAAAGGTCATCTTTTCAAGTAGGAGGAGCTGGAACTAAAAAAAAAATGCTTCTCTTCAGTCAGCATTGATAATTATTATTTTGTCATAACCTATTTGTGGGGTCGTGACACCTGTTTATCAAGGTAAGAAGATAATCATTTTAATTCTAACACAACAATGAAAAACAGACACAAAGACATACATACACACTATAAATAAAGATAAATATGGATATTTGATTGATCTCATCTTACAAATTAAATAAAGATAAGCTACAGGCACAGGGAAGGTGAACAGGATGAAGCCACTGCACCACACTGAGGGTCATGTAACCTCATTTTACATTTTCTTTGCAGGTTTTTGTGGCATTAAATGCATTTGAGTGAAACCAATGAACATTCTGTTTGTTTTTTACTTACTGTTATTGATGAAGAGTCTATCGCTGGTACATATCGCTTTTGTTTTATCTCCCAGGCCTACTCTAAGGTAAACGCAGATTATGTATGATTAGGCAAACATGTGAGTCAGTATTAACTGTTTAATATTAAACTGAGTCCACAGGCTTTTCCTAACTGTAACAAAGTACTGTGAGCGCTTAAACAGAGCCGCAAAAATGAATCACAGTTTTGTTTTGCATGTTGCTGTTTCAAGAGCGGACAGGAAGCAACCGAAACACACCCATGAACATTTTTGTATTAAATAGCAGAATTCCAAAATGTAAAATAGAGAGCATTAAGTTCCTCTCAAAACACATTTGAAGTTATTATTATATCAATGTTATTTCTAGCAAATGGTTGTTTTGTGCCTAAAATATGAGATATCCAGTTCGAGCAATTTGTCAAAGTGCCAAGAAACAATCAGATATGATGCAGGCCTGACATTTGTAACAGTTTCAGGATAGCAGCATTGAAGTCAATCAATTTCAGACCGTTTTGTGGAAGCTTTCATCGAAAAGCACCTAATAATCCCAGAAAGGTTTTCCTCATGCTGCAGAGCGGCAGTGTGAAGGAAGCGAGGCCTGTTCCCTGACAATGCCAAGAATACACCAACACTTAAGAAGATAATGGACAAAATGTGAAAATGAAGTCATGGGAAATGAGAGCACTGTACAGAACATGTGATTTTATTCCATGATGGCCGCAGAGCAATATTAAAGCACATGGAAAACAACAGACACCATTACTTCTGCTCACTAGTTCATGACCCATATTGGAGTGAAGAATAATTACAGTTTGAGGGCAGAGAGGAGTGATGGTGCACCATATGTTACTGATATGACTGTCGTTTTGCCTTATGAGAGCCTCGATCTAGCTCACCAAGATTAGTTAGGGCTCTAATCTATTGATCCCGTGGGAACATTTCTCCATAAGTCTCTCAATGGCTTCCTACTTAAACCCTCATCAAAGGCTGAGGCAATGCGCCGGGCGAGCTGTTTATGTCAATACAGTTAATGTGATGCACTTCACGGCTCCCCTCTCAGACACCAATGGCGGCACAAATGAATATATAAATATCCAACTGGAGACCCAAATAAAAATGAAATAAATAGAAAATAAATTCTTCCTTCCGAGGATGATGACGGGGGTGGGGATAGTGCTCGCGGACGACATCAGGGAAATGTAAGACAAATCCCGGGGCTGAGCTTCAATTCGCTAGCTGTCATTTCGTGATCCCCTCCCTCCTTCCCCTCCCAGTAAACACATTACCATCTCACCATTCAGACAGCCGCGTCTTTGTTGCCTGTCGTCTCCACGTCTTCCGTTAATGGTATGGATAACCTATCATGGCATTGTGCGAGCGTGATCCTAACTGACAGTAAAAAGGATAAATGCCATCGAATAAGCACTCCGCCAAAGCGTCAGCCCTGACCTTTGCCACAAGAGACTTGATACACATCAGATACCCTTCATCAAATACACACACACCAGGAACTTGCATCGGTTATGGAGGCCATGAAAATGAGCCAATAGTCTGGTAATGCTTGAGTATGCTATTATCACGGAGGGCAGAAATTTGACAGTCAATCTCTCACTGTTGGCGGTGTCTTGCGTTGACAGGCAGATTGCAGTTTTAGCCACACAAATGGTTGTTGGAGACAGTAAGGTAGGAAAAAAATGCACTCTTGCTGATTAAAAGAAGGTGATCAAACAGATGTAATCAGTTTACTGGTTTATGGTGGCTAGCACTCTACTAATGTGTATTGTTTTTGCCAAAGTCCCTTTTTATGTTCCATGTTGTCTTAATTTTCATTTTGCCTCAGACACCTGCTATGCAACCCAACACAGCAGATGCCCCCTAAAAAGTTTGGCTTTACATCCACAGTGAAATGGTGATTGGAGGTCTTTGGCTCGGGCAATGTGACATATTGTCCGAGCAAAATGGAATTTAGCAATGTATAAGCAAAGAAAATAATAAAAAACGGAGCAAAGCTAAGTGAGTACGGTGAAGCAAACTTTTAGAGGACTTCTCGTGCACCTCCCTCAGCTGCTTCCTTCACTGTTGTGCAAAGAAACTGCATCTCCTTGGAATTTCATATTTCTAACCTTTTTTTTTTTGGAGTGTTATGTTGCGTTAATAATTAGATCACAAACAAAAACATAGAAAAACACAAACACTTTTGGTCAAACCAGAAGAAGCTCTAAAGTTGCTTCAGTTTATCACATTAAATGGAAAACAAAAGAAAAGTTCACCAGGTACCATCCTGAAATAGGGAGGCTGAAACTTTTTCAAAGTGCTTATATAGCTGACAGCTGATGCAACAGTACATTATCACGTGTCAATCCATTATGAGGCAATCTGTGGAAATATTACCACATACTTGTATTATTCAGACAACGCTTACATTTTAAGAGGTCAGACATTTTTCTGAACACCAGTGTATGTGTTTATACTAGCTTGAGGCATTATGTCTTGGTCTGGTACCATTCTCATGAACGCCGCTTTAAGGAGTTCCTTCACATGTAGCACAAACATTCATTCGGACTTAGAATTTGGTGGCCTAAAGTCAAAGTCACTGTGACCTTGCTAAACATTGTTTGCCTCTTGGGCTGCCAAATCTGCAGTTCTTTGAATGGCCACTTGAAGATGGCCTAAAAAACGAGCCAATCCTCATTGACCAAAAGGGTGCGGCTGCTTTGAGTGACAGGTGGGTACCTACTCCACCTCATATTGGAATTTACCAGGAGTTAGGCAAAGGCAGGCATGGCCAAGAAACTGACAACCATCGCCACCACACTGAGCTTCAAAACCAGTGCTCAGGTAACCAGTCAATGACTTCTTGCTATGACGTAAGAATTCATACATTATAGTGACAACATCCCCCACACATGTTTCATGGGATTAAATGAAGTCATGATTACGTTTTATATCCAAAAGGTCAAATGTCAGCTTCACTGTGACATCATCATGTTCTCCAAAAACACGTTTGTGTCCATTATTGGACACCATCAGTCAGGAACAAAAGGACGTTATGATCATACTTCACATCTGGTCACATGCTGAATTGATGCCCTTAATCTTGATTGGCCACCTTGAAGCTGTGGTGACTGCATAGATGTTCTTTCATGCCAAGTTGAAGATATATGTGATGCCTCCACAAAGTGTTGTCTACTGTCATAGTACAACCTTGTGTTCTATCAGAATCAGCTTTTTTTTTTGGCTAATCGTGAACACATGCAAGGAATATATGACTGCTTGCTTCTGTTAATTAATTCACACTCCCTAATGTCTTCACTCCATACTTTTATTTAGGTCTGGACAAATATGGATGTAAGCTGCAGTTTGACCAGTTGGTGGGGGCATTAATTCTATTTGACAATGGAGCACAATGGGCTTTGAAACACTTTTACTTTTTTAGAATCGAGGTCAAAAATATACACAAGGAGAAGTGAATTATGCTGTGTCATTGAGATTGATTCTTCAATTCCTTAAAACAGTTTTCTTGTAAGAGAGAAGTTGGTAGTTTTACTTCTTTTTCTTTTTTTTTTGGAACCCGCTCCGAGTGGCCCCTGGATGTGCATTAAACAAGTTTTATATCAGTTTTGTTGATCCTGGACTAACTCGCTACTTCATAAAAATGATATTTCTATTGCAAAACTTCTTGTAAAAGTTCAAATCTTGATTGTGTCACATGTGGTGTTTTCTCTCTGCATATAACTTTGAGTGATTGTGTTACTTGAGGTTTGGTGAAATCAGGTCAGAGGTTCACCGCTGTGAGATTTGTCAGTACGGTATCAGTGTTATGAATCTCCCCCCTGGTTGCAGCGGGTCAGGAACGAGTACGAAAACAGAGAGTAGCAGTGATCTAGAGAAATATCATGTCTATTGGATATCCCGGTGCAGTGCAGTTTATTGTACCATACAGTGCCAATCTGTGAAGAGCACAGTGGACTTACTGCTGCCTGCTGAAAAATCTACTTAAAGCCACTGAACCATGAGCCGCCGTGTCAGAATGTCTCACAGGTGGGAGCGGCAACAGACTTCTGTTGGAGGGACAAACCGATATCAACAAGTTATGTGTCTGACAGTTTGTAAGAAAGAAAAAAAATAGGAGGACGGTTTTGAAAAATAGAAAGTAAATAATATAATCCCCACAAATTGCAGTGTGTCTCAACAAGAGAAACAAACAAGGATCTAGGAGAACTTGAAAAAAGTTCTTTCTTTTCTTTTTCCAGTGTTATATTTAGCTTTTCAGCCCTAACAGGAAATCATGGCGCAGTGTCAGAGGCTACACGTGTAACCATTTTTGTTCATCTTGTCTTGTTGACAGAGAAAAAGAGATAAAGGGGGGATACAGAAGTGAGTAAATTGCCCGACTTGCCGGAATCAGGTGTGAAGGTTTGGACAATTTCAGATGTTTGGTGAAGTGGAAAATTTAAGGTTAGACAAACCTTGGGCAGTGATATCCTGGTGATTACTGCTGTGCCTTCCCTCCCTTACCGGCGTGTTTACTCCATGTAAGCTTCTTTATTGTCTAAGGTCTCTAACCTGAACCACACAGCAAAACACAATGCTGGGTTTGGTCTCCAACGGTATTTGTAGTTAATAGCATGTGATTTTTTTTTTTTCTGATCCCTGTGGAATATTCATGTTTTCCCTGTTCACTGAATGGTTGAAGGTATCCAAAGCAGTGACCGTTTACTAAACCTCAGCCCAAACATTGATTGTCTAATCAGCTTAGCAGTTACAACTGGGCATGACAGGATTGTCATGCTTTGGATTTCTCAACATGGTGCAGGAGGCTGTCTCGCTAAAGATTTTAAAGAGTAAGGCAATTTTTTGTAATCTGAATTATACTGTTTAAAATACAAAAATACAAACATTAAAGGATATACGCAGAGACAGTTAAAAACCAAGTGTCTTAGTAAGGTGGTGGTCCACCAACAGCTTTAGTGCATCTTGACATTGATTCTCCAAGTCTGTGGAACTCTACTGGAGGGACGATCTTCCAAAAGATGACGGTGGTAGAGAGCACCATTGGTCCAAAATCTTCTGTAGGTGTTAAGTTGGGTCGAGATCTGGTGACTGTAAAAGCAACAGCAGATGACTGGTATCACATTCAGTGAACCCTCTTGCACTATGACTGGAGGTATTCCCACCCTGGAAGAGACCACTCCCATCAGGACAGATATGTTTTATCATAGGATGTAGGTAACCAGTCAGAGCATTTTTGCACTGATTTGTAGTGACCCTTCCTTTTTAAAAAAATCTTTAATAATCTATTTTAAATAAAAACCAAGAGGAAAGAAGTTAGAATTTTCCCACATTACTTGAATTTAATCCCTTTATCTAATGAGGCACATGGATAATAATTGTGATGTTACCACAACAATATTAAACAACTAAATACAAGAAATTTACACACAGGTAAAACTAAAAGAAAATGAAGGAAGAATCTGACTTTGGTACACAATAAATAATGAAAGCATGTAAAAACAGTTTTGAGTTAAACAAACGAGGAGATGCACGAAAACAACAAATTCTATAGGACCGGTAGACCTTAGGACATGGGTGTCCAATCCTGGTCCTCGAGGACCGCAATCCTGCATGTTTTAGATGTGTCCCTCTTCCAACACACCTGATCCAAATGATCAGGATCGTTATCAGGCTTCTGCAGAGCTTGATGATGAGCGGATCATTTGAATCGGGTGTGTTGGAAGAAGGGAAACATCTAAAACATGCAGGATTGCGGCCCTCGAGGACCAGGATTCAACACACCTGCCTTAGGATATGGAGACCAGGACCGGGTGTCACCAGATTGTGACCCCGCACACTGATGTCAAGTCCGTGA
>NW_007578730.1:65949-71710 GCF_000690725.1 Stegastes partitus
AAAATATGTTGAGGTTAATTGGTGATTCTAAATTGTCCGTAGGTGTGAATGTGAGTGTGCTTGGTTGTCTGTCTCTCAGTGTAGCCCTGTGATAGACTGGTGACCTGTCCAGGGTGTCCCCTGCCTTCACCCTGAGTCAGCTGGGATAGACTCCAGCCCCCCATGACCCTAAAACAGAAAAAACAACTGTTTTAGGTAAATACTCAGTTCTGTCAACTACAAGGCTACAGTAAGTAGGTAGTTAGCTTATCTTAGCACTAAGACAGGACATTTGACGTGTTCATGAATGAGATGTTAGCATGTTGCATCTCATTGGTTTCATCTACGCCAAAACTGAAACACAATTTGTGCTATTGAGGCTACATGTTTTTTTTATATCCTAGAAGACACATCACATACGTTGAAACTGCAGTGTAACGATGACAGCTTCAACAGAGATTAAGGTTTCTGGTGTTTTCCAATACCAAGCATAAGGAAACAACCATGTCAGCCTACATGGTTGGGCTTTCTGTATCATTGTTCTTCAGAATCGTTTCTGGTTTGAACATGTATTGCTTATATTACTTCTCTATCAAGACTTGCCATTTTGTTGCATGGAGTAGTTTTATTGAGCAGAGTCATAGATGAGCAGGTGTGCTCCAGCTGCAGGGAATGATGGAGTGGTCGGTGGGGACAAGAATCCTGCATTGATCTGCACATTGTGGAAGAAGCAATGGTGTGGAGTTACTTCTACGTTATTTTTAGGTATACTGAGATTTTTTTTTGGAAAAACTTCTACATATGTAACTGAGGCACAGAAGTTAGTTTTTAGTTGTTTAATCAGTGAGCGTAGAGTCACTTTAACCTGCACAGGCATGAGACTGGCTTTCTCGTCTAACTCTCCCTGCATAAGTATATTTTCCAACATGTCAAGACGTGCTCGGTTGTCTGAAGCTGAATTATTTACACATTGTCTTCATCTAAGTGTTTCATGAACAGAACAACAATAAATTTGTGATGCTGCGGTATTAAAAACGGTTTTATTTTCACATTTTATTGATGTTATTGTACAAGAAATGGTCGACTTTTGCGCCACAAAATTCAGACTAAAGGTTACTTTATCATTTTCACAACTCCAGCAGCAATTCTTCTTTGCCTGTGTGACCCGAACAGCTTCCTCGTATTGTCATTATTTATCCAGTGCTGGCAGGGGTCTCTATACACAAAGTGCCACTGAGCACTGGCATTAAAATTTCATGAACCATCTTTTTCACTGCAGGTAGACATCTGCACTGTACTGCGATGAAATTACTCGAGTAAATGGCTGTTGTCTGGCGTTAATCAAAATCTAGAAACAACACCGCCAGTTATGAGCAATTGCCACCATTTTTGTTGGTTTATTCATTCTTTTGTCTCTATTTTCAAAAACCTTTAGACTATAAAGGCTGATTTCCAAAATGCAAGCGTTCAAATCACTCTGACTGGAGGGAACGCGACAGACACGCTGTCCAGAAGCCAAAACTCCTTCAGTGCCGCAAACAACAGGTCCTCTCTCAGCGCCCGCTGCTTGGTGGGGCAGGAAAACCACAGAGGAGATGTTAGGACCTGCTATCAGAGCAACTTGTGCCCTGCGGTCTGCTGTCTGGTCACATAAAAACATCAGGGAAGCTGTGGAGGAGCCTCTGGACAGGCGCCAGACTGAGGCGGGAAGCAGTATTTTCCTCGGTTTAGATCATAACCTATCAACCTTAGAGCTTCCTTTTTTTATCCCTCACTTGTTCTTCTCAGGCCTTGTCCACACATAGCAGGGTTTTTGTAAAACCGAATATCCTNAGCGCCATAGAGGATAACACAGTTTAATGACATTATTCGACACAATACTGGACTGGCTACTAACAATACAGAATCCCTTGTTTTCAAAATTGCTGTAAATCTTCAACAGGGAACAGGGAATGTGATGTACTGGAATGGCAACACATCCTTGGCATAGATCTGCCCGAGACAACTGTGATCGATTGAAAGAAACACAAACAAGCCAGAGCGTTTTTCTCAGGTGCTGCAGGTCTGACGGCACTGAGCGTTAGGGATTCATTTTCCTTCTTTAGAGTACCGAAGCAGATCAAATATTGGCCAGTTTGGAGAATTTAAACCAGGTAGTTAAATTCAGCAATAGTCTCTACCCATCATGTCACTTTCCTGCTTCACTTAAATTTTTTTACTACACCAGGACTCCTCTTTATACATTACATTTGATATTAAAAAAAAGAGTTTTGTTTGCTCTCCTTCCCTCCTGCCATTATTACTGTGTATTTATGCTAATCATGAAATTACTTTTTTAATGATGTAGTCGTCTGATGTGATGAAGGAATGTGTAATCACAGCCAATTTGATACTCTTCAGAAGTTCATATTGCACCGCTCATTTATTCAAATTGAAGCCATACTAATCAGAAATATGCCCCACACATTCTTGTTACTGCACGGAGCAGAGGGCCGCCAGATCCAATCCCAAATAATGCCTGATTAGAACGTGATATTAGGTCTCCTGTATGACAGCGATATTAGCAGTGATATAAAAACATATAGGGTCTGATTCACACCTCGCTCAGGCATGAACATCACTCCTTCCGTTCGAGCGCGTAAGAAAAACACTTGAAAGACTTTGAATGTCAAGTCAAAGCTAAGTGATGAACATTATACTCTGTACGCAGCATTGACCTACATCGTAATCTCAGTGCAAACACAATAATGATTACATTGTGATAAGCATCCTAGTGGACACATTAGGCAGTGTTGTTATTTTAGCAGATAGGAGTTTACGGACCATTTATCAGAATGTTTGGTGTCTCTAGGTTATCTCGGATGGAGAAAATGGCTCAATGGAGCCAGAAAACGATATCATTAATTGGGTTTGTTGTTCTTGGGAGTTAGATAATCAAAAGAGTGAGGGCTAAGGTTTTGCTTGCATCATGGGGCCTTAACATCGATTTCCCGTTCTTGTTTTTTTTCCCCCTTTTCTTGATGTGAATTTGCTTCAGGAGCAGATTTTTTGTTTTCATTTCCTGGCTGGAGAAGGGTGGTGTCTGGAAGCTATCCTGTAATTAATCTGACTAATCAATGGCCGATGCCTGAAGCCAGTGTGTAAAGAGTCAGCTCTTTGAATCACCTGTTGTCTCTCTACAAATGGTCATTTGCTCTGTGTGTGTGAGTGTGTGTGCATATGAGTGTGTGTATTTGTAGCCACTACAAAAAAACTCGACTGCGTTTGATTCTGTGGGTACGACGGAGGTTGCGAGTGTTCAGGCGTGTTGAGATAAGAGGAGCGGAGAGTTTGTTAAAATTCAAATATGTGAAACTCATTTTCCAGAAATCACGCACTCTGATACCAATTCCTGTTGAGGACTGAAGATAAAGGTATTTCTGAGCTCTGTGATGAAAGTTGCCATGTGTCAAAGTTGTTACCATGGCGACACTCCATTACTCTTGCTCTGCATAAATGAGTCAGGATAAATTAGAAATCCAATTTGTATTGTTTGCCATGCTCAGAATAGATTACAAATGTATCAGCCAGCTGATGCTAATTCGTTTGGCAGCCTGTGTTGTTCTGATGAGAAAGGAGAGCAGTGAGGGGGCGGTATTGGTACTATGTGCAATGTTGTTTGTCATCAGCTTTATTTACCTTGCAGCCACTCCACAGGCTGCAGGCATATGGCTTATGATAATGAGAGTCCGTATCGGGTCCCTCTCTCTCACTGACTCATTCTCACATCATCTGTGATCCGGCGCTCCTCTTTATTCACTTCACTTTCAGCATGCACTTCCAAATCTGATACTAGTTAAAGCATTTAAATTAGCATATAGCCCAAAGGTGAAAAATTCTTTTCTTTTCTTTGCCTGTTTTTTTTTTTTTTTTTTTACATTTTTCTTCCAACTCCACAGAGAGGCTGCAAAGGGAGGAGGTGTTGTGGATGCACTGTTTGTAATGTTAATTCTATATCCCAGTGGAAACTGATACAGCAGTTTGATTGTTATTCCTCTCTATATCAAGGACTCACAGCAAGAGCACTGATGTCGAGAGAAAACTCCCCATACATTGCAGGATTTTCATGGCAGCACATGTGTACCTTCTATCGAACACAAGCGCTTAAAGGACAGAATCACACTTGGACACAGAAGCTCTGGCTGTTTGCAGCAACCTGTTTATTTTCACATACAGAAAGTACCAGCAGGCTGGTTAACCTGTAGCAGTTTCTTAAAGAGCGCATCACTAATTCAAGTTTATTTCTCAAAGAAAAACAAAAGAGAGCTGATCTTTACAGAGGTGGGCTTCACAGGAGAGGGTTTGCACCTCGACCTCAGAAAACAAATGCCAGGCTGGTAATTGTTGGTAATTCTGCTGAATTGTCAAACAAAACTCATCAGGAAACAAAAGCTTTCATAGGTAGCGCCAACTTTGTACAATGCATTTCTGCAGACTGGTGGAGAACAGAAACCCTCAGCAGAACTGCAAAACATTTGTATCTCAAGATTTTAATCATCTCTAGTGATGTATTTTTCAAGTTTCATGAAAAAAATAAAGTTACCACCAAGATGCCAAAACCGAATCCAGTGTTGAAGATAATCCCCAACATATTATTATTTTATTTAATAATAACTATTTATTGAGCTGCAAGGTGGAACAGTTGGTAGCACCATTGCCTCGCAGCAAGAAGGTCGCCAGTTTGTGTCCCGGTGAGGGAACCCAGGATCTTTCTGTGTGGAGTCTCCATGTTCTCCCCGTGCAGCGTGGGTTCTCTCCGGGTTCTCCAACTTCCTCCCACACAGTCCAAAAATATGTTGAGGTTAATTGGTGATTCTAAATTGTCCGTAGGTGTGAATGTGAGTGTGCTTGGTTGTTTGTCTCTAAGTGTGGCCCTGTGATAGACTGGTGACCTGTCCAGGGTGTCCCCTACCTTCACCCTAAGTCAGCTGGGATAGACTCCAGCACCCCCATGACCCTAGTGAGGATTAAGCGGTGTATAGATAATGGATGAATGGAATAACAGTTGTTTTAGGTAATTACTCAGCTCTGTCAACTACAAGCCTACAGTAAGTAGCCAGTTAGCTTAGCTTAGCACAAAGACAGGACATTTAACTTGCTCATGAATGAGATGTTAGCATGTTGCATCTCATTGGTTTCATCTACGCCAAAACTGAAACACAATTTGTGCTATTGAGGCTAAATAGTTGCTGTTTTTATCATTTTGTCCATATGATGTTTTTTTATATGCTAGAAGACACATCACATACGTTGAAACTGCAGTGTAACGATGACAGCTTCAACAGAGATTAAGGTTTCTGGTGTTTTCCAAATAGCAAGCATAAGGAGCCAAACATGTCAGCCTACACGGTTGGACTTTCTGTATCGTTGTTCTTTGGGGTAATTTTCGGGTTTTAACATGTATTGCTTACAGTACTTCTATATCATGACTTGGCATTTTGTTGCATGGAGTAGTTTTCTTGAGCAGAGTCATAGATGAGCAGATGTGCTCCAGCTGCAGGGAATGGAGGAGTGGTCGGTGGGGACAAGAATCCTGCATTGATCTGCACATTGTAGAAGAAGCAATGGTGTGGAGTTACTTCTAAGTTATTTTTAGGTATACTGAGATTGTTTTTTTTTTTTTTAAAACTTCTACATATGTACCTGAGGCACAGAAATTAGTTTTTCGTTGTTTAATCAATGAGCGTAGAGTCACTTTAACCTGCACAGGCATGAGACTGGCTTTCTCGTCTAACTCTCCCTG
>NW_007578730.1:73063-128111 GCF_000690725.1 Stegastes partitus
TCCTGTCTGAAGGTCTCACACCAGCCGGGGTTGACGATAACATGTTTATCCACTTTTTCATGGAATCCATACATACCTAGACTGCTTATTTTTAGATGAGACACGACTTGCCACATGAATTGGTAAATGAGTTTGGCCGGGATCGAATTAAGACTTGGAATTGCACGCTAATTAGAAATTACGAAACCCAGTACAAGTGTTGGCTCCCAAAGCCTGTCTGAGCATGTGTCGCTCTGCTCAAGTGGGATTTCCGTGTGTTTTGTTTCTGTTGGAGGGGAGCAGCCAGGTACTTTCACAATGGGCTGGAATTTAAACCACATATGAGAAGGATGTGCGCCGCACCTACACAGCGTTGTGGAAATTACATTGTAATATTTCCAGAATAAGTCCACAATGAAAGGGTTCTCTGTGTTTAGTCCACTTAAGTTCTCTGTGTAGACAAAGATCTCAATACAACTTGACAAACATAAAATTTTCATTCGATCACAGCTGCAACACAAATGCCAAAGTCAACTGTCGAGACTAACTCAAAGCAGTTGTTAGCAGTAAAGTTAGTAAGAAAACATATTGCATCATGCCAGCATGTCTAATCAAAGCCAGTGAAGTTTACTTCCTGACATTACCAAGGAAAAGAATGTGTGTTAAAGGAATCCACAATCAAGAACGATGGTGTCTCAGGTTAGGGTGCAGGGAGACACAACCCCGGTACGAAAACACGACCGCCGTGATCTTATTTATGAACGAAACGCTCGCATTTCAAAGACAGTTTTAAAGTCTGCATGATTTATATATGTACTGCAGCCTCCTTGCTCCCTTAACCACATCACTCTGTTTTCCTCCCTCTCCCTAATGACATTTTTCTGAGGAGGAAAAAAAAAATGTCCAGCGTTAATCTCTGTGCCATATGGGTGGACTGATAGATGCTGCGATGCTAAGTGGCTCGCTCAAACCGTGCTGGCACAAAATAATTATAATTTATGAGGCCAAACCTTCCGATTCATCACAGACCATGCCTTTTCAGGCAGCCGCGACACATCATTACGGGGTATCGCCTTTCCCTCTCATTGGCTTCCTAATCCAATAGAGCGGTGGTTTTAGCCAACCTACCTCTACACATGCAATTGTCTTTGGCGACACTGTGCAATAATGGCCTTGACCCGCCAATCGCAGCGGTCTGCGTGTAGACCCAGGGACGAGTAATGAAGGTTGATTTGACACGGTGAAGACGTCATTAGCACGTCCTCACGGCACCGACGCTATGGCTGAGAGGGGGTTAACGTCCTGTGCTTTTAAGACTTAAGTATATGTGATCATGTATCTCAGGAACATTTCACAGAGCTACAGCGAAGCACTGGCTAATCACGTCATTACACTGCACCTTTCAGGTTCATATTTTTCCGACTTTCAAGCCGCAGAGCACTTTAATACAGAATTAGTTCCCATTTTCATGCCGCTTTACTCGAAAAAAAAGAAATTCTCAACCAATTTGCAGCTAAATCAGTTTCAATTTGAAAAGTAACCATTAGTTTGTAAGCCATAAAATTAGATGGACAATATTTCATCTTGCACTCCAAAGCGTAACGGTGGTCGGCCGCCTCACAACAATAAGAAAGTAATTGCCAAACTAACAAAGACACGGATCTCATTTGATTTGAAACTTTGCTTTTTTTTTTGTTACCAGCTATTCATCGTTTATCACACAACAATAGAGGTGTGTGGAGGAAACTTTGATCCTTTCAACCAACATTTAATTCAACTTTGTTTAACAGCGCAAGATTAAAAATAAACCAAAGTGACTGTCTTTATTATAAACACTAATCCACTAGCGGATTAGTGCAGGATGCAACAGAAACTCGGCTAAACATTGGAAGAAGAAACATAGATTTATAATTTGTTTTTGGCTTCAGGGGGAAGTTTTTGCTCCAACACAGCTTTGGCCAGAAAATAAGTATAGAAGGCCAGAAATCTTTGCAGCTGTAAAAGTATTTAATAAGTCATTGGTATTCATCAACAACCCTATCAGATGATGCCAGTGCAGTCTATTATAGCCTTTTTTGCGTTAAAGGGCAGTAAAAATCGTCGTTATTGCCGCCTAAATAGCTTGCAAAGTGATCATAAGATGTCTGAATTACATAAGGCTCCTCTGGAACACCATATAGTGACACACGCCATCCAGGATTCCAGATCAGCCGAATATAGCAGGACAAGCAGAGGGCACGTCAACACTATTCAAAAGTCACTGTAGCATGCCAGTGACTGTCACCTATGAATAGTGCAGGTGCTCTGAAGTGTTGGAGGACAGAGTCTGCACTTGTTTGTCACTCCAACCAGCTCCCAAGCAGGTGCCCAGACAGGAATAGCATCCGCTGGCAGGATATGTATGTCATGTACCAACCTGCTAACCTCTTAACCCAGGAAGGTGATGCCAGGGGAGTTCCAAAGCCTTCCTTCACTCCACCTCTGCGTGACCTCCGTCTTCAGTCGGATAAATCCCGAGTTCTGAGACGCTGCAGTCTATCCACAGAGAAGGAAGGAAAGTTCACACAGAAGTCTTTGATTTAATTTAGTTTTACTTTGTCTCTGTTCGTTGCTGCACGTTTGACCTGCTGCGCTGCCTAAGTATGAAATGCCAGAACCTCGCCTAAGTCCAAATTCAAACAGCATTACAATGTGTTTGAGAAACCCAGTAGGCTTCGCATAGCACAGCTGGAGCAGACATGATCCCATTTCAAAAAAAAAAAAAAAAGTGATAGTCTCCTTACAGTTTTTGAAGCCTTTTGTCCTTTATGTGTTACGACATTTACATTAGTCACAGGAGCATGTATGGAAGTGTCTCGCGGCCTCTGGATTGAAACCTTATTATCTCAACACCCAGTGGTGGGTTATAAGTGGAATATACAAAGCAGGAGAGAGCAGAGCTGAGACGTCAGCATGGCAAAAAGCTCAACCATTAGAGTGTGTCCAATTCTGGGTCCCCTCTGAGCTTGATTATGTGCAAAGCTCACTTTCACATTGAAATTAGACTTCATTTTAAACGTGGGGGTGGAGGGGGTTAGGGGGGCCGGGTCGGGGCGGGGGGGGGGCCTGTCACCGACTCAGTGCATTTGTAAAAAGGGCAACTGCATCAGTTTGATTGAGGAGCTGTTAAGGATGTTGAAGGCTTCAGCGTTCAGTATGCAGGCCGGTTTTACGCTTCACTTCTTCTTCTATTGCTTCACAACTGTGTTTTTAGCACTGATTACATGTTCCCCCCCCTAAACATCAGCAAAAAGGACGAACCCAGACGTCCGCGGCCGGGCTGTCCTCCATTTTGGCTCGGAGTTGATGGGCCCGGGCTAATCTTCTTGAAGGACAGACGGGTCAGCGGAGATGAACCGTGAATCGCCTCCACCCCGTCCCACAGCGCCGCATGAAATAGGGCCTCTCCTTTTGGCATGGCGACTATATTTCCATGTTAGGGAGCACCTGTCTCCATGGTGTATTTATGAGGCGCTGCACAGCTGTTTCAGGGGTTCCTACACACACACGTTTTCTATATGATTCATGCCTCTCCCCTCGCCTCCCTCCTCCCCTTTAACAGCCATCGCCTTTACTTTCCGTTAACAACACAGCTACCTTAGCCGTTTAAAGGTGATCAAACATTTACTAACCTTCTCTTTTACCAATAAACCCGGATACAGATGCCACTCTCTGTTCTGCCAGATGGTTTTGCGGGACGTTCTCCACCTGCAGTAGCTGAGTGAACAGAGTCATGTTCACATGTAGGACAAGACGGAGGTGAGAGGTGGGACTTTGGTTAGACACAGAAAACCCCGTTCAGAAGAGAATAATTGTCTCCTTAGGTTAGTGACATTATGATCTTTTGCAACACGAAGAATTCTCTCGTCCTATCGAGGGGAAGGACAGCGGAACTATTAAATATTAAAAATATTTAAATAAAGCACAAGCGAGAGCGGTGACACCGTGAAACCCCACATGCACAGTGGAAAGAAAGAACACAAAGCAAAAAGAAAAAGGTTGACGAGAACACTTGTTAATCACATGAGCTTTGTCATTTCAAATGTTTTGTGATGCTCGTATGTGTCTTTTAAGAAAAACAGCCTTTAAGGCAACATTTGCTGAAGCTCCCGAGCATTCAGGCTGTTGCTATTGTCATCTATATTTTTTATATTTCTAACCATTCATTAAATTGGTCATGGTCATGTATGCAATCAAACCTCACCGAAGCCTTTCTTAAGAAATGAGCCGTTTTCCTTTTTTTTATCATCCTCATTTGGTTAATTGCATATGATTAGAACAGAGGGCATATGCAAAAAGAACAAAAGGAACTTTGGCTTTTCCTTTGAGAAATGTATGTCTATCCCAATTACGGGGGCTGTCCGAGCTTCAGTTGTACATGCAATCAACTATTACCCCCTCCCCCTCCGTCCCACTCCCAGCCCACTACTTGGCGTGTCCTCTCTCAGCTGTTGGAAGCTAATAGAAATTAGTTACCTTGGTAATGTGGGCCCCATCCTGCTTCGCTCCAGCCACACACAATGAAGACTGATCGCCTTTCTGGAAAGACCACTCACAACCCAGAAGCAACATTGGCAATGATTTGAACTGCTTTTTTTTCCTCCTCTCCTCCTCATGTTATTTCCATTATATGCTGTGGTCCATATTTACTTCTTCCACCCTTTGCCATGCACTTGTAGGTATCTTTTCAGGGTCACATTAATGGGGTTCTGTTGTTGTGGCTGCATGGTTTACTGTCATCTTGGAAATAGGCCTCATCAGAGGTTTGATGAGAACATACTAATAGGACAGATGTTTGCAGGGAAAATCAATGGAGCTCAGCTATTAGGAGGTAGAGGGATGAAAGGACACTCGATGCCAGAAATAGCATGAGTGCATGGAACTAGGCAACTCTTGAGGATGATTAGTTGCTCACTGTTCTAAAGAACATTTTTTTCCCCCAAAAATAAATAATTTCGACATTTTTTACTCTACGCTGAAGCTTCCTTTTTATAGCAGGAACAGTTTTAAGAACTGCTTCCGTCTGTAAAAACATCCCTCTGAATTAGTTTGATCTAAAGTATATACAGGGTAATATAATGTTAAGTTACCAAAGTTTTTGTAAGAGGAAAAAAACGACTTATTTTCATGTCTGGCTTGAGTGTCGGTGCACAGGCCCTCTGTGACCAAGTTTGCAGTTGAGGCAAAAGGCCAAATCAGACAGCATGGGACCCAACAGGTGCCTTTGCTGGATTCATAACCAGAACAGCAATGTGAAAGGATACTGCTGAAGATATCCTGTTTGGGCGTAACAAGAGGTAATCTTTTGGAACCACACTCAGCCAGCAAAGGAAATGCCACAAAAGTAATAAAGCAAGGAGGGAAAGAGAGATCACAACAGGTGATGACTTTACTTTCTCTCAAGAAGAGCAATATAGCATTTACCCTTTTCTATCAGCCACTTCTGCTGAAGTCATGCATTTTTATTAGCTTGAAATGTTGAAGTGTTTGGCTACGCTGTACAAACAGAATGTTGTGTTTAAGTATATTAAAATACCAGAAATTTGGAAACCTGTGAAATGCTATGAATTCTGAAACCAGTTTTGATTTCTCAATACCAAAAAATAAACCAATGAAAAAAAATGTTTTGCAACATTGAACTCTGTGAAATACAAAACAAAACTTGTGATGGGGCTTTCAAGAAATAAAAAAAAAAAAGATATTACAAATATGTGAAACAATCCAATACTGTGAAGAACTTTTTTGTTTTTGTGATGGCATAGGAACTCTACTGCAGTGCCAAGCTGCCTGATATATGAACAAAGAATGCAACTCATAAAAGTCTTTGCATATAGTCAACAGTGTGTGTGTTGGCATGCTTTCTCTCTCCTGCTCAACATCCTCCTCATGCTGATATTGTGAAATGAGCATAAGGAAAACCACAGTCTGACTCATCGGATGTACACTTCAAGCATAAGGCTTGATTTTATTTCCACACACTTCACTCAGCTGTCTCCTCCTCCTCTTCTTCTGCTTTTTGCATGTTAGCATTTTCTAAATCTCCAACACAGGAAACGAGCACAACAATGCAAACAAACCAGAGCATTTTTCCACAGACTGTTAACGAGGTGCAGAGGGCCGTCTGGCTACACGACACTAGTGGCTAACTAATGTTTTCAGCAGCACCCAGTTCACATTAGGTGCTACGTTAGCCTAAAGAACCACTGCAGCTGTCACAGTTCAAAATTAGTGACTTTTCAGGATGTGAACATTGTGATGACATGTTCTTAATATAAAATCACTACCCTAACTGTCTCACCTTGAAGCCTGTCTACAGATCTGGATGTACATCTTTGAGCAACATAGATAAGTTTAAAGTATATCCAACATGAGCTACAGTTTCCAGTATAGCCGACTGATGACAGCTACTGTACTTTCGGTACAATATAAAATAGGTATCAACAAGTTTTCAGAATTTTTGTACCAAACTATTGGTTCTCATGATATCTACAAGCATTGCTGTTTACTGTGCCTGACTTTCATGGAACTGTTATCTTATCTGTATATGCCATTATTTATACTTTACGATGTTAACTTCTACTTCTGGTCGATCATCTCATCAGCTGCTTTACAATACAAAACAAGTGAAACTTTTTTTTTTTGTACGCACCATCACTCTCCCAAACATTCTCCTTTTAAAAAGTTGCATTGCCAAATCAGTGTTCTCTACATGCTTATATTTTATAGTGTCATATAACATGAATAATGTGCAAAAAAAATGTGGACAATATGCTTTTACTGTCACACACAAGTTTAATTAGACAGTTTGAAAATTCTGTATGTAATGTATATTATTGAAAATAATTAGATTCTATAATATAATAATATATACAGTCGTGAATTGATAATCTGACCCATAACCATCCGAAAACCTTGCTATCCAACAGGTTTTTTAGGAAAAACGACCAGAACCCATTAAAAGTAGTTTTAACATACCGACAGCCTTGGATTCTGACTCCGACATGACATTTAATGTCACAAATAAGGATAACGGTGTATTATCTGATTGAACAATCCAACAGATCAGCTACGTTCAGACTGCAGGACTTAATGCTCAATTTGGATTTGTTTGTGAGTTCGTTCACATTTCCAGTTAAATGCGACTTGTATGTGATCTGCTGTGTGAACTTCATACGACCCAAAAGTGTCCCGCATGCGCAGAAGAGGACACGACGACGTCACACGCAGCGAGCGTGCTCAGTGTTTACAGAAGTGGTGTTCAAGCATCAAGCCCTTCTTGTATCTTGACCTCTGTCTTGACAATCGGACAGCCTTGCTATCCGACATAACATTTAGTGTCTGATTATCGAGTCACGACTGTACAAGGTGAGGCTGCTTCACCTGCCTCACTACCCTGCTCTCCCCTTGTTGACTCGGACACAGCACCACGTAGGCATGCGCAGAAGAGGACACGACGATGTCACACACAGTGACCGTGCTCAGTGTTAAACGGATGGTGGCGGTGGCAGCGTCACTCCCCCTCTGCTGCCGCCACTGCCGCCACCAATGGTGGAAACAGAACTGGGACCACTATCCTAAACTAGCATCAGCAGTCAAGTACTGCCTGTGCATTCCGACCACTTCCACCCCATCAGAGCGCACCCCCGGGATGGAAGCGCCCCCCCCAACCATGCCGAATATTCTGATATTCACCATTAATTGGGCCTGAATATCCAGAGACCTGAAAGTGCTATTGGGACCAGCCCTACTAGTTATTATAACAACTATGAACAATAATTAACAACAAATGAGCCTTCAAGCATCAAGCCCTTCTTGTAGCTCGACCTCCGTCTTGACAATCCGACAGCCTTGCTTTCCGACATAAAAGAAGGTTTTACATTTAGTGCCGGATTATCAAGTCACGACTGTATAATAATTCATTTATTTTTTTATTTTTTGCTATTGCATTCCAAATCAAGTTCCAAACCTGGCGTCTGAAGTCCCTGTTGGCTGGACAACATAATTTCCCATTGCTTACAAAACTGCAAATGACTGCAGCTGAATTTTTTCTTTATCACTCCTGTGGTTTGCTAAGATTTGGTAATGAGTACACAGAGGAGAAAGATTGTGGCTGTGGTCAAAAAAGCTTTTTGGTTGAGGTTGGGAAAATATTAAGACCATGGCAGCACAAAATAAATACCAATACAATGTCCCAGTGTGGCAAGCTTTCTGTGTTCTGTCACTCCAACAGTCACGGTATGGTTTCATTCAGGCAACTACTTGCATAATGGTTGGAGTGGCTTTTTTCATGATTAAAAGAAACCAGAGTGGACTGCTGGTAGGAAACATAAACTACAGTCTTTGGCAAAAGGCTCACAGAGTGTACACCAAACCGTCTAACCCAACTTCAGCTGGAAGGCTTTGTGCCGAAGGAGGGAGTTGGGTAGTTAAGCAACATAAAACTACTACCTTTGCTGCTGTACCTGTTATTTCAGTACACTCGGTCTTGTTTTTTCCCCTCCGGTGATGATGTAAGGTCTTAGACAGAGGGAGGATCAATTTGCTGTCCAGAAAATGTGGCCTAAACAGTAGCAGCAGCTTTGCCAGAGCCTGGAATGTCCTCGCTGAAAGCAGGACTTAAATCCATATCTGACAGGTTGATCATCAGCTACAAGACTATCTGCCCTGACCAAACCTTTTCACCACACAAAAACCAGCAGCACAAACTGCCACAAGCTTTTACACCTTTCATTTCAGTCTTTATGACCTCATATTCTGCTATTGATTCATTCCTTCCCTGTAACAGAACAGACTTCTCACGGAGTCCACATTAGAAAAAAACTGATGATGTGTCCAAGTAGCACCGCAAGGTGTGTTTCAGAACCACTGAGAGCCGCCTTTAAGAAAATGGATGTGAGCTAACCACAGTGTACTGAATATGACGTCTAATTCTGGGAATTAAGTGATTGGAGTTAACTCTTTTAAGGTCACTTGTGGACCAGAGAGAACAATGTCTACGGCTTATTGAAGTGTACCTTTTGATTAGAAGCCTGAGAGCAAGCGCAATTTCAGAGTCCTCGCTGATAATATGTGCAAAATTCAATTTTACTGAAATTATGCTAAAAATGAATGGAACACTCAAGTCATTTTCTCCCTTTTTTGTTGCACGAAGGTAGTTTTGTCATTTGGAAATTCTTAAAATGATCCATTTGTCTAAAAATATAAATCACCTTGCTCTAATATGGTTTCATAAAACCAAGGAAAACTCTACTTGGTGTTTGTTCTAATTGCCAGTCACATCTCTTCCCTTTCAAAGACTCATTGCTTTTTAAATTTCCAAACAGATTTTCTGATGAAACATTTGGGTCTTTTTTTTTTTTTTTTATCAAGGTGGAGGCTTTAACAGGCTGATTTCAAGGTTGAATGTTGCAGATGAGGATGGGTTTTCTCTTTCTGAGGAGCAGTGAGGAAGAATTTCTTTCTCCCACTTAAGATAACGTCAATGGCCGTGTTACTATTTATTTTTCTTTCTTTCAAAAATGGTCTGTTTTTGCTGAATGGAATATGCACTGATTACTGGCACACATTGCAGTCCATCTAAAATGCATTAAAAGCATCGATTAAAAGCCCATAGCTGAATATTGCTGCCCCTGCTACAAATACTGGGTACATACACGTTCTTCTTTCTCTTTTCTTCTCGCATTGCATTGTTTCCCTTTGTTCAGCCTTGTCTCTTACATCCCGACCGATCATGGATCTGGGATATCCAGTCACCTTTCAGAATCCCACCCAACCCCCCCAAACCCTTTGATACTATCAGCTCCAGCTCGTAACATCTCACTAACATAGTTGGTCATTAACATTTTCTGTACAGAGAGCCTGTCAGGGCCTATTAGACTTGTGTCAGAAGACTTGAGAGCATTGGGGGAAGGTACCTGGTGTCTGGTGTCAGACCCGTCAACTCAAAGCAACCCCCCAATTCTCCTCTGATCTTAATAAATGCAGACAACCTGAGCTTCGAGTACCCAAATCAATGGTGCGTGGCAAGGTCAACATGTAGACAGCTACCTCCAGTTACAAAATGGCGGAAGTGGTTTATGAGCAACTGGGTGATGGGTGGTGGAGGAGGGAGTGCTAACAGCCTCCACTTCACCTATTACCACCCTGATGTACAGGGTCACAGAGCAGGAAGTGATGACGCCGGTCAAGTAGTGCATTTGTCAAACAGAAGGGTTCCAAGGTTGCTTCTATTAAGGTTCTAGGCTTTGATGTCGCCCTTCCCATAATAATCCTTAAAATATTGGTGCGTCTTTATTATCCTCGATATGTCTGCTTTATGACAGCTTTAAATGACAGAATCCAGTCCAATGAGTCTCAGTAAAACATTCGTAGGCACATGTCTGTGAAGATTCTCAGTCATCCAGGTCGTGGTTATTCTGGTAGATTAATCGTAGCAACTGGACTTGCTAGAGTTCCTTGAAGACATTTCACCTCACCCAAGAGGCTTCATCAGTTCTGACTGACTAGCTGGGAGTTCCAGATACTTATATTCTAAAGAAGCCAGTAACTAGTAGGTATCTTTCTACTACTACTGAAGCCTCATCAAGGTACAGAACTAATGTGTCCCCCATCACTTCCATAAGAAGCATGTTAGAAAGCTAAGAAGGTGTTACTGGACTAAAACATCTGCACCTGCAATGGTGAAATTTGTCAAAAATTGTCACACATCTGTATCAGTAAATGTGATGTCGAAGCTAAAAAGTCTGTATTAGTTGCAAACTTGTGCATTTTTTCTCCTCCACACACACAACACAAAAGCTACAGATTCAAAAAAAATCTTCATTTCAGGTAAAAAAAACAAAAAAAAGCAACCTAAAATTACAAATTAAGAAGCTTGTCACACCTTTAATATGTAAATCCATGCACTGAGAGTTGGAAACCTGAATAATATTTTTGCCAAAAATACATGTTTTGTGTATTTTTTTGTGGATGGCAAAAAAAGCAAAACTGTGGGGAGTCAATTATGCTTATCTTTTAGGGTACAATGGGACCTAATCTAACGAAAAAGAAATATTTATTACCAACAAAGCTTACCAACATGCAGTGGGTGATGTCAGAAAACATACCACAAACATCCGCAGTGTGCTCCCCTGTTGATGCATTAGGAAGTCCAGACTGGAGTTTTTTGTTGTCTTCTTTTTATCTAATTATTTATTCATTTATGTTTGTTGAGGTGTCAGACGCTGTAACGAGCTCCTTCAATTGGCCAACTGTTGTCTGAGGCCTGAACAGTTCCCACCAAGACTCGACAGATACAAAAGCCACTTTTGTAGTGCAAAAGTAAGATTTGGATTCGGTTCTGTCCTGGACTGCTCCCTGGACTCCATAGAGGAGATGGGTGAGAGGAGGATGCTGGCCAAGCTTACATTCATCATGGACAACCCCTCTCATCCGCTGCATGAGACTGTGGGGGCTTTAAGCAGCTCCTTCAGCAGCAGACTGAAGCATCTCTCCTGCAAGAAGGAGCCACCGCAGGTCATTCCTCCCGACTGCAACAGGACTGTACAACATCAGCATCACTCGCTGATGTTCACCAAATGGACAAAATTAACACAGGGTCATAATTCATTTTTTTTGCACAGAAATCTGCACAATCGGTTTCTTTTTCAGTGTAAATATCCATCCATCCATCCATCCATTCATCCATCCATTATCTATACACCGCTTCACCGCCCATCCCAGTCGACCCAGGGTGAAGGCAGGGGACACCCTGGACAGGCCACCAGTTCATCGCAGGGCCACACTTAGAGACAGACAACCAAGCACACCCACATGGATTCTTTTCATTCAATAGTATATTTTTCTCATCTTGTGTACATACCTATTTTATTACCTAATTATTGTTATTTCCTTGTACTTTCTTTTCTATATTTTGGATGTTGCTGTGGCATGTAAATTTCCCCCAATGGTGGATCAATAAAAATAATTCTATTCTAATTCTATTAGAACTTGTCATTTGTAAGCAAAAAAAAATAAAATAAAAAATGATACCCATAATGACAGATTCAGGTGAACATATTGATTTGTTTTTTGCTAAAAAAAAAAAAAAAAAAATTGTACTTAAATATTCTACAGATGTGCAGCTCTCAACAGCATTGCAATGAAAGATTTTTTTTCTGACCTAAAATTTACAGAAACACCCGTCTGACCACTTTCTACAAATTCCACTGTAACAGGTGCTCAACTGTTCTGCTCCAATAATACTTTCATTGAAAAGAGTTCCTCAAAGGCCAGCATGAACCAGAGGAATAAATACGGAGACTTCAAACCTTGTAAATGTACACTAGCGGGTGTGGGAACTGGTTCAAGACAAATTTGCGTAGATCATTTAGCAACTACGCAAATTTGGAGATCTTAACGGGAAATTCCACCCTCCTACAATCTGGGACTTGTTTTATAGTTTTGGCCACCAACGCTGTACTCACCAACGCCGTTCTTGAAAGTGAGCAATGCAGAAACCTGAGCAGTCGAATACAGTTTTAAACATTTCCTCTGTGTAGCCAAACGAAGAGAAAACAACAGCAAACAAGGAGGGCTGCAATGATTGTTTTCATCATCAGTCAATCTGTAGGTTGCGATCTTGATGTGAAACAGGAGCAGGAAATGCCTATGACGACTTCCTAAAGCCAAAAGTGATGCCCATATGGGTAGAAATGTTGTTTTACACCTTTAAGTATGTCAATTCAGAATTTGTTCATGAAGAAAATCTATGCATCTCTCAGAAACTTTAGATAATTTCCCATCTGTTTCTAAATGTCAAGAGACTTGCGCTAAGGTATGAGCATGCATGCAGCTTCAGCTTGCGCGTATGCATCGGCAGGTGCAGCAGCAGTGAAATCACATCCATGTGTAGACAATTGGCAGCATGTGGCTCCTCCGAGACTCCATCGCCTTTCTTCTCTGTCATCTCTGTCTTCATGGCATTTTCTGCGGGCAAGGTCTCAAAACTGTCATTTGCTGGGAGAGGTGGTGAAAGACGGTTGGACGCTCCTTTCTTTGGCTGCAGCCTCTTTGTTTCCCCTCGCCGAAGCTGCTGAATAGTTTGGGATATGCAGCGTGATACTGCAGAGCACACCGCCCCAAGGCAAGAGCATTATCATTCATTCTTGCATCAGCGTGCGTTTCTCGAATATGTAAAAAGAGAAATCGCAACACCCAGAGAATGGCCTCTTGCAGCGATGGAGGCCTGCGTAGTCATTTGTCAGCTTCGTACATATGGAGACTTGATGGAAAAACATACAATGGCGCATTGGAACATCTCATCATTTCAGCTTTCCTCCTGCAAAAAGCACCACATTGCAAGCAGCATTGTGTGCCTTGACAAAAGATGAAAGGCATTTCTTTGCGCTCGGAGGACGCACACAAGGCAGTGGTATCAATGGCCTGGTATAATAGGCAGCGCTTTATTTTTTAACTGTTTACACACCTCAAGTCACTCATGCAAATTGGCAATTGCCCCAGTTAATGCTTTCGCGCAGAGGGGATGGGTGCACCTGTTTACCCATGTGGGGTTTATTTGTCAAACACGATGATATATTTTTCAAAGGGAATCGAATGGAAGGGTTCGTAAAATTGTTGTACGCAGGCTGATTTGAAGTGAAATGGGTTTCCTTGGATAGCCAGTGGGATTGCTTTGATGCCTGGCATGTCATTGTGCTGCATGTTATTGTGTGTAGGTTCCAAAAAGAGGTTCATTCCCACCCAGGGGTTTCAGTTCGACAAGTGTGAAGCCATCACCCATGAGGAATTTGGGCTGTTGATTGTGTAGGTGGCATTATTGCTCGCGACGACAGCTCACATAGACACTGTGACAGGATTTTTATTTATAAATTAACAGTAGAATTGAAAGCTCACAGACAAATTATTTATTAGTATAAAGACATGCCGCAAAACTAGGACTTGGGGTCCCATGACTGCAGCTGTCAACACAACATTTTAATATGTATGGCATCTCATGAACTCATCCGGTGTCACAACTGTTGTTTGAATTCGAGACTTCTCTACTTTTGTTTATTTGGGACTTACAATCTGTGCAAATGAAAACGAAGGAGGGAAGGGAGGGAGGGAGGAGGGTGGCGGATCGGGGAGGAAAAATAACGAAGAAGAACAAGCGAGACAGCGAGAGATAAAGACTGGGGGACGGAGAGAGACGATAAACATGCAGAGTGTCTATGCGGCAACTGTGAGATGACCGTGGGAATGGCAGCTGTGGCAGCAGAATAAATTTGAATGCTGATCTCGGTTAATAAATAACTTTGTGAACCGGAGCACCTGGCCCAGTCTCCAGTGCAATCCAGTGTCATGGTGGGCCTGCGCTGATTATTCACTAACCTTCCAGTCAAATGAATAGGTCTCCCGCTTCTACTCTTTGCTTGTCTGCTGTGGGGTGAAACACAACACGCTGCCACTGGTGGGGGGAATAGATGGAAGTATTCGTATTCTTTAGACAAACATGGAGCAGGGCTAATTGAAAGATCCCATTCTCAATGAATTTGCAACACCATGCCATGTGGGACGCAGAACGGCCTCCAACGAAAATGAAATATTGTTGATAATAAGAGCTGAGAGAAAGTGTGCCGAAACTAAATGAGGTTTGCTTTGGAAAAAGCACATGTTAGCGGCGAGCCGTAGCACAAAAGCACTGAGCCACATTGTTCCACAGATGAACCTGAGATGATATGATGACAGTCTTCCCTTGCAAAATCTGGGTTAGGCATTAGCTATGTAAATACCCCCAAGCTCACAATTAAACATGCCCCTCCTGTATTCTAACCTCTCCTTTCTGCCCCATCCACCTCCACTTAATTTGCATCAGATCTTCTCTTTCTTCGTCTCCTCGATCACATTGCCACTGTGCTTCATCACTTTCCCCAGGCCAAGACTCCTGCTCTCAGGGCAAATTGTTCCCCCCGGTGGGAAGCCTGAAGACCAGAGGCCTCCCTATCATTAAACCCATTTCCTAAAACAACAGGGTGCACTAATGAGAAATTCTAATTAATATTCTAATTATTTTTATAATTGCCTGTGCTAAGTGATTATGCGCAGGGCCAATCCTTAATTCTGCCTCAGCTACAGATACGCGGTAAGAGCTAAAGTTCATATTCTTGGTGTTCCCCTCAACATGTTCAACTATCAAGAGCAATTAGAAAGTCCTTTGATGATAAATAATGCCCTCACAACTCGTTTAGCTTAAGTCTACATGACATTCTACCTCAGTGTGCACATCATCATGCCTCAGGTCATGGAAGAGGAGATGGGGGAGCTGTTAAAGGGATTGAGCTGCTTTTGTGTTAATATAAGGAAATGATCGGGGACGTTTAAATGGTTGATTCACCCAAATTAAAGGAAAACACATGTTCTCATTATCTCTAATGTAATCTAGCCATGCGGTTGGTTTTATGAGGAAGGTTTTCTTTGTCCAGATTTTGACACACTCAGGTTTAGACCACCTCCCCGACACAATGGAAGTGTAATGAATTTACACCAGTGAGGCACATCATGATTCTAACATCGGAGCATGGACATGAGACCTCTGTGGGGGGCGCCCTGTGTGGTCAGACACCAGGATGTTGTCGGGTGGGGCCTCTGCAAATCAGGTTTCTCCCGATGTGTCCCATGGATGCTGTATTGGATTGAGATCTGGGAAGTTTGGAGACTGGATCATTGCTTTGTGCTCTTTGTTTGGTTCCTCGGGTCATTTCTGAGCAGTGTTTGCAGAGACTTTGTTGGGAGGCTGTTGCCATGGGAGGGCAACAATGTTTAGGTGGGCGGTGTACGCCAAAGTAGCATCCACATGACTGCCAGGACCCAAGATTTCACAGAGGAACATTGTATTGTAGCAAGAGGATCCATCCTTTCAAATGTCAGTGGTTTTAATGCTGATTAAATTAAAAGCCTGAATGTTCCAAAGATAAAAATGAGTCAAGCTTTAAAATGTTGTGGCAAAGTTGTTCAAGGGTAGAGGTCCAGTAAATATAACTGGATTTCCTAGATTGTAGGAAATATGCATGGTTACTGTCAATCAGTTTGTGTTACCCAACCCTTAAGGAATGATTCACAAGCAGATTTTTGTTTTTACAGTGTTGTAGATTTAAGTTAAGGAATTGTTCATTTGGTTGTGGTCAGATTCTGGTGTTTCTCATTTTACAAATCATGATTGGATTTGATGTAGATTGTAGACCGTCTCCACTAACATCTGCTTACTTGTGCCAAATGCAATGCACAAATAAACTCAATAATCTTTACGATCAATGTTACTCATCAAATTTATTGTTTGTCTTTGAGGTTTCACAAATATGTCAAACATGAGCAAATCAAATTTTCCAAATTATTGAAACTGTGAATTGTTTACGTACATTTTTTAGAGCGTGCCAACTTCTTCTTTATTGCTTTTATTGGCACATTGGTATGTTTCCACAATTTAATTTTTACTTCAGGGCATCAGACTCTAGTTGTGGGCAAAACATTATTACCACATGTTTGTACAGTGACTATCAGCAAATAGTTACTTATGAGTAGTTTTTCATTTTTTTTATTTTTTATTTTCTATTTTGACTCTTGACATTTGGATCAAACAATCAGCTCACTCGACACAATGCATTGTGACTTTTTTCTTCTTGCATTTCACATCACAGTCCACTGCTAGGGTATCAACTGCATAAGAGATGACGCAACATGCAAAAACCGCCCTAGTTCATTTGGTATATTGGGTGGTAAATTGTGAGATACTTGTGATTTTTACCCGTTGTTCTTGTGGCAGGACTTTGGTTGGTTTCTGTGTCAACCTAGAAACCAACTGGAGCACTGTAGTTGGCATTTGCAGGAATATATTTGTACCCATACCATTATTATGTTTAATCCGTGTCAAAACTTGTGCTGATACAAAACAGACTTGTGTGTGGTAAACAAGCGCTAAAACAGTATCTGTAAGCGGAAATCCATCCATGCTCCAGTGTTCCATGTGCATGCACAGGGGCACAGGACAATGGCAAGTGCTCACTTGACCCTCTCCACGCATCCGTGACTATGTAAGACTTGTTCATTTGTCAAGTTGACTTTTGAGACTTTGGAGCTTGGACATTGACTGATGTCTCCACTGCTTTGATTGGTTATAGTAGAAGTTCTGATTGGTGATTGCAGCCACTGACTGATTAATCACATCATGTTAAACAGTGACTGCCATTGATAACATTTGTACACATGAAGCAGAAATGCCTTCTCAAGAGGTTGTTTTTTATTTTTTTTGCAGCTCATATCATGTGCATGCATCTGTTTTTATGTGTATTAGTTTTGAGACTAAGTAAACATCATTTACAATGTGTCCCTAAACATGACCAAGTTGTTTTGTGGCGTAAACCAAAGCAGCCAGCAGCTGAAAATGCAATAAGTGGAAAAACATTGCAAAAACAAGAATACATCCCATTGAAATTCCAGTGCCCGGCTGAAATACATGGACTTTATTAATCTTTTTGTGTACAATTAAAACAAATTTGCATGTCATGTCAAATGGATGTAAGCCAACAGCAAAGATCAGGGCTATTTAAACACAAAGACATTTGTTTTATAGCCTTTATTGTAACAATAAAATCAATAAAAATGACTAATGCACATTTTGGTGTGAGACTAGAGTTGGTTGGGTATGAAAATATACAAAGTAATAAATAAATAAATGTAGCATGTAACACTCCAGATACATGTTTCTGTTTATCTGTTTATGTGCGTGTGTTTATCTATGTTGTGTGCCATATATAAGATGCTTTATCTGGTGTTGCCATGTGTGTGGCTGCTGATAAGACCCACACTTATGGAGGCTTGGGGGAGTTTATAGCAAACAGCCAAAGATCTTAAAACCAGACTCAATTAAATGTGATGATTAGCCATTTTGCCTTAAGAGGAATGCAGCATGTTATTCACATACACAACAATATATTCTCCCCAGTCTGGAGTGGACCGCTAAAAGCTCTCCCGGAGCCAGGAGAGGCTCCCTACGAGGCAGCGTGACCATAAATGTCTTCTAGGTGTGTTTCTGGGAGAGATCAGCAGCAAATGAGGCCTTTGACCAACACATCTGGACATGCAGAGAGGAGCCGGAGACAACCCAGCACCCCCCTCTGGGAGAACATCACGGCCAGGCTTGGAAATAGCAAGAGCCAGGCCTATCGGACGCACGGCTCCCCTGGAAAAGATCAGATGAGATCAAAGAAAGGGAGAATATTTCAGTTTCCTCGAGGGGTTGCAGCATCACCCCCGCACTGACTGCGAGATTAGGTTATGGCCTCAATCCCGAGCTGCGAGGAATAATCAGCCTTTGTTGACTTTGATGAAATTTAAGACACACTTGTTTTACCTCGCAGACAAACCAATCTGTTCATGCGATGCCTACCGACGTATAATTTTCTGGCTGTTAAATGTGATTTTACACACTCCTACTGCAATTTGACTAAGCTCTGGCCAGACGCATGCATTACTTTGTCAACAAGCGGTGGTGAAAAGGAACAGTGGAGATGCTGAACACGTTTAACTCGCACGCTGTGATAATTCCTCTCAGGGTTGACTCCAGCTATCTGCTTTGCAGTGAGCCGCAAACATTCCTCACAGAATTTCCCCCCTAATACTCTTATTTTCTCATTTCAGTTATTTTTTTTTATTTTTTTCCACAACCAGTTCTGCATTTTTTAAAATTTATTTATTTATTTTGCATTTATCTGGGGACCGTGTGTCCTGTTTGTTGGAGGCACAAACTGTTTTGCATTCGCTAACATACACAGAGCATAAATATTGGATTAAGTAAACAAATCCGAGGGGCTCACTTCTGAATGATATCAGCGGGTCGGCCTTTGGAGCCGGCAGGAATGCCACGGTCGCAGTCTTTACTTGAGACTCGACACATGAAAAGAGAGAGAGAGGCAGAGCGAGGTAGAGGGAGAAAGGGATAGAGAGAGTCAAATGGCAGTTTAATCCTCCCTGAGTGTTATCTCGCAGGTGTTTTGCAGACTGCGCTCTCTTTGGAAACTTTGAAATCGGGCCAGGCTTTCATGTACAGGATAAGGCAGAGTCTGCGCCTGGCTGTTTGTCGGCAATAAACAACAACACAACAGTGCAGGACTCTAGCTCGCAACTCCACTTAACATGTTATTCCCCCGAGCTCCTTGTTAGGCAGCGGTCCACCTTGTTAACTTAAAAACAATCCCAGCAGTTTCCCTTTGCTTTGTAGTAAAAGTGTAAAAAAAAAAGTGTCATCCTCGACCGGCGCTTCTGTTTTCCTCAAACAGGTTATCACGTTGCATAATGAGTCACACTAAAAGCTGCAAAGAGTTCTCTAAAGTAATTTGAATTGATGTCATTTTTACCCTCGGCAATTAGCTCGCTGCAGCGTCCCACAACACCCATACGGATATAGAGTTACATTTCCTCAGCTTATTCACACACATGTTTCTGACTTCATTAGAATTGAACCCTGTACGTAGATTCCTCCCCAGAAATTAGCCAGATTGTAAAAGTTGAGATGAGAATAGACCCACGGCCCCCTGCAGGCATCCAGTATCGGGTGTCGCTGAGTTTTAATGACCCAGTACATCACCGGGCTCCAGCGACGGCGGAGAGCCTGGCAGCATTCGGTTCCCCCAAGAGAATGTGCTGTTTTATTGGCCTCCTCAGCGCTGAGTTGTCCCCTGTGCCAATGTAATACAGCAGCCAGCGTCGGAGAGGGGAAAGACCCCCTCCCTGATTAATCGGCAGCGCATGTTTCTGAATGCTCGCGAAGTGCTCATGTTCCATATTTTCTAATGGTTATGGGCACAGTCATTTAGAGTGCTGCTGAGGGAGCCATCAGTCAGGATGTTACATGGCTGAAGTGGGCCTAGGCTCGGCGCTTTATCGAGCGAAGCATGTGCGCATGAGAGCACGTCTGGAGAGAGGAGGAAGAAGGATGAGGACAGGAAAAACAGATGCATGGGTGAACGTGCGAGGAGGCTTCATGTGTCTGTTATTCGACATCCCAAAATAGGACGCATCAGTTTCTGAAAGTCTTGTCTTTCAGGAGCATGATGGGTACCAGGGAAGCAGCTTCCTGAGCCGCCCCACTCACTTTCCATTGTGAAAAAGCCCAAGTGACGTTTGGCACCTCTCACCAGGTAACAGCTAAGTCATTCTGACAACAGCGTGGGCACACATTATATCCGAGGGAGAGGACCATTCAGAGCACTTGACTCCCTGTGGCCCAGCATTATGGGAAACGGACGTGAGGGCTAAATGAGACAGGCCGTGGCGAGGAGCAGTTTTTTTCATTACGTTATAAATCCCACAGAGCCTGGCAACTCCAGTGTCTCAACATAATGCCCAAATTCAATGTGGCATTTCATAACCGTGCTCCCTTCACTGTACTGTAACTGTGCTGGTTCTTGGTGAAGAGAGCAGCTCTGTCTGTTTGAAAGGTTGGGGAGTTATACATATTAATCAGTACTTTGAAGATGTTGTTTTCTGGGTAATGTGTAGGCAATGCACCAGTGACATTGTGAGCAATGATTTGGGGGGAATGTCAGCCTCAATGTTGTCATATTAAAAACAATTTACTGTCAAAATGTTGAGTGGGAAGATATAAAGGCCGTTTAAAACAGAGATATTTTCGCGAAAATTTCAATTCATTGCAGTGGAACGGTCTATTCGCTTGTGGGGCGTAAAGAAAATGAATGCAAATCCTGCACATTAAATCCAGCTTTGATGAACTCTGGCAAGTGAACGTACACTGTTAACTGGTGGAAAAGTGTCTTGGCAGGAAGCAAGGTGAAAGGTAGGAGTATGCCGCTTGAGAAACTTAGTCAAGTAATTGTTCTGTTAGCAACTGAGCTGACTGGTAGCAAGCTTGGTGGCCTACGTGGTACTGTGTCCGAGCCAACAAGGGGAGAGCAGGGTAGTGAGGCAGGTTAAGCAGCCTCACCTTGTACAGTCGTGACTCGATAATCGGACACTAAATATAAAACCTTCTTTTATGTCGGCTTGTCAAGACGGAGGTCGAGGAGGGCTTGATGCTTGAACAACCACTTCTGTAAACACTGAGCACGCTCACTGTGTGTGACGTCGTCGTGTCCTCTTCTGCGCATGCGGGACACTTTTGGGTCATATGAAGTTCACACAGCAGATCACATACAAGTCGCATGTAACTGGAAATGTGAACAAACTTGCAAAGAAATCGGATTTCACAAAAAAATCCGAATTGAACATTAAGTCCTGCAGTCTGAACGTAGCCAATCTGTGGGATTGTTCAGTCAGATAATACGCCGTTATCCTTATTTGGTGTCATGTTGGAGTCAGAATACGAAGGCTGTCGATATGTTAAGGCTGTTTTCATTCCGTTCGTTTTTCCTAAAAACCTGTCAAGGTTTTCGGATTGTTAAGGGTCGGATTGTCAAATCACGACTGTATTTTAACTTAAGGTGATGTACAGTAGCCCAAACACAAAACCCTTAAAATAGTAGCTGGTCTACACTTACATAGCACTATACTTACTGGTGGTTACTAACACAGGTGCTTTACATTGTGTTTCTCATTTAAAGGGCACACTTTGCATCCAAATGAAGAGAAATCGCACAACATTCCTTGTCTGTGTGACTGTGAGGTGTCGGCAAGAAATGTTATCAAGCTTACATCCATCCCTCCATCCATTATCTATACGCTGCTTAATCCTCACTAGGGTCATGGGGGGCTGGAGCCTATCCTAGCTGACTTAGGGCGAAGGCAGGGGACACCCTGGACAGGTCGCTCTCTCTTGGACAGGTCGAGCTTACATCCAATATAATCATTATCACAAGCCCTTGCCTGGTTTTCCATCTCTGCAAGTAGGCGACTCTGTAGGAACTTTTCAGCAAATAAATTTAAGACATCTAGTTCTGTTAGGCACTAAGCACATTTATTTCCTAATTTCTCAGTCATACAGTATCTTACCATCGTCAGTCTCTCCTACACAGTCATAAAAAGACATCTCTACTGTCACCAATTTATGGTGAGATATATGTGAAAACATAATTTCATAACACAAAATGTGATTTCTTTCATGGTATAAAAACCAACTTGGAAAAGCCAGAACAGTTATCATATCAAATGGTGGAAGTTCTGAATAGTTTAAACTGTCTGAAAAAAAGAAGAAGACATAAATTGCTTCTTCTTAAAATGTCCAAGAGAAGAGCTTTAAAGTAAACATAGTGAAATTACCCTGAAAACAGCACAGGGCTCCTGGGGTGAACCCAATTTTCTGTGTTGGAAGCCAACAAGAATTTTCCAACCCACCAACCACCACAACTGGATTCTGTATAAGTTAATAAATGTCATAGGAATCAGATGCCATTTCGGAATGTGGAATCCAGTTCTTCTTCATCCAGCCATGATTGTAACTGACTACCATGTTTCCAAATGGCTGGTGTTTTGGGCAGTTAGCCCACCAGCTAGAAGATCCTTTTACAACCGTATTAGCAAATGCATGTTCAGTAAATGCAGCATATGTGCAAACAAAACTTCCATCCATCCACTATCTATACACCGCTGGAGTCTATCCCAGCTGACTCAGGGTGAAGGCAGAGGACACCCTGGACAGGTCACCAGTCTATCACAGGGCTACACTTAGAGACAGACAACCAAGCACACTCACATTCACACCTACGGATCAATCACCAATTAACCTCAACATGTTTTTGGCTCTTGTGGGAGGAAGTCAGAGAACCCGGAGAGAACCCGGAGAGAACCCACGCTGCACGGGGAGAACATGGAGACTCCTCAAACAAAACAAACACATAAAAAATATCACAGATGTAATTTGCCGTGCCACCTTGTTTCGTGACCTGACGGTAAGGGCTGAGCATTTAGCACCTAAACAATGTGAAAATCATGACATAATAATCTTTATTAGATTCTACTGGAACTTAATTGACCATCAGCAAGAGAGAGACAAGGAAAGACGAACACGCAGTCTGCAGACAGACGGTGAGCGATATGGCGGCTGGATGTTCTTGAAGCCAGGAGCCAGATATAAAAGATGATGATTGAATGAGATTGAGGGAGGTGAGTGACAGACAACCAAGCGGGGCATGTACTGTACTGAATTTGATAAAAAATAATAACATTGGAACTGAGCAAAAAGGGCAGATTTGACATTTCAGTGGTGTAAGGGGCAAAAGCACAAGCACAGGTTGTACACCCTGGAGCCCAAACCCACCCACTTCAGCAGTCCTCGCAATCTCACCTTCCATCACTGAGGGCAGGTTCATACATCTCCCCACTGTCACTTTTTTTTTTTTTCATTTTTTACCCTTACTCAGATCAGCAGCAGCAGAGTCAATAGAATTCCAAAAACATTGGGTTCATCCAAGCAGAAAATGTGTTCCAAACACTGCCCTTCTTTGGCCTGCGGTGATGCCGGGGTTCTGCTTTGTGAGAGGTTATCAGCCGGAGCAGAGATGGCCACGGCTGAGGCCCGTTGGTCATCCTAGAGAGCGGCTCAGAGGGCTGGGGAGTGAAGACGTGGCTGATGGGTATCTTTAAATTATATCTGGGAGAAGGCACTTATGGCTGCCTCGGTGAATGTTAAAAACCTTACCGCTGTCCAATTTCTCTTCACAGCTAACAGGTGTACTTTCTATTTACTGTGCTGGGGGCATGGCTGTAGGGATGACTACTGGTCGGTCAGCTACTCCACTGCTTTCATCCAGACTGAAATAACTTGGGCACGATTAGATGGACTGCCATGAAATTGTATAGATATCCATGGTCCACGGAGCAGCAATGCTACTGAGTTTGGCTGTTCCTGGACTTTTTCTCAGTTACCACCAAGAGACTTTTGATTCAAAATTAAATTTATTAACATGGATTGGACTTGTTTTAATGAAATTTAAAATTAAAATTCCCCCACAGGATAAATCAGCCACAGCTGTGCTAATTAGCTAATGTTTGCGTGCTAGCTCTAAGCATCAGAGCTAATTCATGCTTTCTGTGTGCCGATTCGGCTTTGCATGGCAGAAAGCTGACCCGTGCTGTTCATGCTACAATAGCTACACATCTGTCTGCTATGTGGACAATCACATAACATCTTACATCAAAAACAGAAAAATATGTGTGAATGTAGCACCTGGTTACAGATTACTAAGCCGTAACGTACTAATTTTTTTCGTTTTGAGGTCTGCTGAAGACAAGATCACAGGATTTCCCACTGTGTCTGAGCACAATCTATGAAACACGTGTACAAATCAAAACACCTCCAAAGCCCTGCAGCAACTATTTCAATTAAAACTGTGTTAATGATGAATTATAAAGGTGTATTGCACTTGCAGCGCAGACAGTCCACATTCATCCACCTTTATCGATGGATGACAGAACTTACATCACACATACCTTTGCAGACGCTGGACACACAAAGCATCAGTTGTCTTTCACTCTCCTATACAACAACAGAGCACCATTCGTATTGCTGTGGACTGCTTCAGTGTGATTATGTCGTTTCAGTCTGTAAGTAATTGATGATGCAAAACTGCTGCCCACTTCTGGCTTTTCATATGTGCTGCTTTTGTTTGATTTTCATCATTGTAAATGTAATATATTTGAATTTTAAACTCTTGGTCTGACAGAATCAATGAAGTGAAGACGTCATCTCGGGGTCTGGGAAGCTGTGATGGAAAAGCAAAGCAGCTCTAGGGCTGACTGATTTAGAGAACATATCTAAATGGGATTTTTCTGACAAATATTGTGATTAGATTTTCAACAGTTCATCAAGCTTCAGCTCATGTTCAAACATAAGGAGCATTACCACATGAGAAAGCGTTAAAAGCCTGACTGTCACACCAGGAGGACGACATGAATTTGTTTGATAGAGCAGCTTAAACCCAGGGTTTGGTCAGATAATGCACAATATACTCTAAATTGCAGTCTTTGCGATTTGTTAATTGCATTGTTTCAAATTGCAGTTTTAATTTGAATTCGATTAATTGCTCAGCCTTAAAAGCAACATCAATGATGAAAATTACTACCAGGTCAAATGTGTACTTATCACTTCAATGCTTTAAGATTCCCCGTTGTCATGAGAAGCAGGCGTCTGCTGTCCATGTAGGTATTCATTCTGCCGTCTGTCTCTGCCTGGGAGAACATAATGACTCTTATTTGCAGTTTCAAATGCAAAAATGTGTTGGATTTTGGATGTCAAACAGCAAAACCAGCATTGTTTTTTTTTTTCCCCTTCTACTAAGTAATATTTCAGGAGACAGCACCTCTTCTTGAGCACAATATGTTGCTCATCCTCTCTTCCTCACCTCACCCCCACTCCCCGTCTCTCATGGTGATTGCCTCGCCCGCTATCTCTGGGCAGCAGTTCTGTTTGTGCAGTGTCTCTGCGTGTCAAAAAAAGAGCAGGCTGTTAATTTTATGATCTGTCACACGTCTGCCTTTCTGCGACGGGCAGTGGGCGACTGGGTCTGGACTTCCTTATCGCTTCATTCATTCCTGTCCACCCCTGCCAGACTGGAGTCACATCACATATCTGGGAAGCTGGACTGAATTGGTTTCCACATACTATCGAGAATAGGTCAGCTCGCGGTGGAGGAGATTATTTCGATACTTTGACTTTGAATATTGTTCAAACCGGGTCTAGCGGAGATAGACTGCATCAGCAATGACACCTGCAGCCATTCCCTGCCAAACTTTAACAGCATGAAATTGCTAAACTTTGGTTATTAAATCTCTGCATAATCTAAATACGTATTTGTATGCAGATGATGTTGATCATTCACTTGCAGCGTAATTCAATTTAACAATGGTCCAAGAAACAATTCATGGAATGTAATATCGCCGTGACAGCTATGATATCCTGTTGAGCGTCTTCATTCACTCTAGTCACTTTAGTTTCTGCTTTCAGAGAGGGCGGGGGGTTCTCAAAACAAGCTTTCATCAAAAGGAGAAATGAGAAAATGATCTACGTGACACTTCCCAAGCCTCCCGGGAAATGTTTCATAAAGCCAGAGGAACCGGAGGGGTGTGTGTTGGTGCACGCACGTGAGCGTGTGTTCTCAGCAGGGAATGCTAACAGAAATTAAGATGAAAAACAATGAATAACAATCTCACATTTGGAGCAATAGCAGGTCTTTATACATTCAAAGCTGAGGAGCCAGACGTTGGAGAAACAAATTCCAGAGTTAATGGAGACCTTTCCATAACTTAAAGCATGTTTATTGGAAACTTATTACAGTGTTTGTCTTGTGCTTCCTCGAATCATTATCCAGAGAAGTCTACTGTAGCTTTCGCAGATAGCTTTATTTACATAAGCCTATCTACTTACATCAGCACAGGAATAGAAATTCAAGATCTTTATAAATCCAAAAACATGGAGCACTCAAGTAACCCAAGCTTTGTAAGGATGAATTAGTAATCTTCTAATCAAATCTACAATCTTAAACAAAGACACTGTATCCGTCTTCTCTCCGCTTGACAAACACAGAGCAGGTGGGCCACTTTGCTATGTAAATCTGAAGGCTGTCCGCCAAAATTGCATACAGCCGCAGAAATTAGACGGAGGCTTTGTCTTGGAGGAAAACACAGACATATTCAAAGCATACAGAACAGGCACTTCAAAGTCAACATGCGCACATAGAAAAACAATCTTCGCTTAAATGACTACAGATGAACGGGGACATGCACACAGCAACGTTTCTGGTGAACGTTAGGGCTTCTGGGCGATTGCCAGCGAGCAGATTTTCTTGAGTAAGTGGGCAACTGTGATATGTTGCTCTGGGTTGTGTTTGTGGAACAGGATGACGTTCCGTAGAGAATCAGATCAGAGCCTGGCGGCGGCTGCCTGGGGAGCACGGGTGATGATGTATTAGGGCCCTGAGATGGCTGAACCACAGTCACCAAGACAACAAAAGGACCCCCATGCCAGGAAGTGTTCCGTCTTACTCCCACTCTCATGCACTGCTTATTGGAGACAGAAAAAGCATAGCGGGCCCTGGAAGAGGAGATGGGAGGAAAGATGAGAACTCTCCCACCCTTTACAGAATTGTTCCCACATACTGGGATTTCAGTGGGAGGACTGGGCCATTAAAGGAGTTTGCCAAGTGTTTTGTTTGGATCTTTTATTGCATCTCGGTTTTCCCAAAGCTGTTTAATTGTTGGAGAGCAATGAGGCTTGATTACACAGAGTTCAATACAGACACAACTGCAAAAATTATTTTCAGGTTTTCAGCAGGTACCTTAGAAAGTTTGATTGTGTTCCCTGTGAATGGCACACCACATTGTTCGGTTCAGTCCGATGCCTCCGGAGGTTCCCAACCTCGCAAGCCTGAATAACGATGTTTGCCCATTTTGAACTTCACTGGATAGAATGTCAAACCAGGAGGCCTCTATTTTGAAAACACTGGTCAAGCAGACAGCCGTGGCAGCCTTGAGAGAGAGAGAGAGGGTTCTCGCCATCAATGGCCTTATCCTCATTGTTGCATAAGAATGGCAGACATGAGAAAAAAAATGCCAGTTGTATTTTGCCAACACATTCGCAGACAGGGGCCGTGGCATGCTTGTAACAGTGGTGGAAGGAGTTGTTTGTCTGGGGCACTTCTTTAGACTCCAGACTGAGGGTGGCACACTTCAGAGGCCAGATGGAAAAATATGCCAGGCAAATAGAGCAGAAATGCTATTGTTGTGGGTAATGACTTTCTGCAGGATTCATGCTGGGAATATGAAAGGCAAACCCCCCCGACACACACACACACACACACACACACACACTCCTCCAGAAACTCTCTCTTCTTCTCCCTCCTCTTCCGTCTTCTCCCTTTTTCTCTACACAAAGCCTACAAACTGCAGCGCGCACAAACAAATAGCCCGAACACTGCACAGAAATCCAGTGAAGCATGAATGACGCCAACATCCAAAACACATGCATGTATACATGGTTCACTGATATTAGCACCTACAGTCACTAAATATAGCTTCCAGTGTGTAATAAGCAGGTCCTGTCCCAGTGGGGGTGGCATTAGCGAGTCTTATTATCCTATTATACCCATGATGCACTTTTCCTGGGCAGGAGCAAACAATTAGTATCATTATGATGCTGGCTCACGATATTTCTACACCGCCTTAATTAGGACTCCAGCCACAGAGGCTAACCATCAGTGGTTTGAGCACAAACTCCCACAACAGGTGACCATCTGCAAAGAGAGGCTAAATACAGGGTGGATTTAAATAGCAGTCACATGGCCCCGATTCAAGATAATACTTAAATACAGTCATTAGCTTTTCACATACCTTGTGTAAATCTTTGTTTTTTTGACCTTGGTTATTACAAGCTTTTTTTTAAAAAAATGAACTGCTAATACAGAAAGTGTCGCAGAAGATAAATTGCTCAATGTAAACTGAAAAAATATGTTGGAATGAAGGGGAGAGGCTAAAAAAGAAAACCCTTGTGGAGTAGGCGTCCCAATGTCAGACAGAACGAACATTAACAATAAGAATTGCATTTGAAAGCGTTCAGACCCAAACACAGGCAAGGTTGAAGAAAATAAGTACAGAAAGCCATGACACATACCATTCTATACACCGGAAAATAAAAGGTAGAAGTGCTGTAGCGAAACTGCGTCACATCTGGTTTGGAATAAATCGTGGAGCTGCTATGGCTGAACGAGTACCGGCGAGGCCTGATCACCAGTAGCGACGAAATGTTCTCATTTTATAATCCACGCCGGTCACTTGACGATTTGGAAACATCACCACACACATGCATATTGACTCCACTGTACACCCCAACCTTCATGACCTCCTTTCCTGTGATGAGGAAAAGAAAAGGACCAGAGGCAAGGAGGGAAGAGTTTGTCATTACACTGGGTGGGGTGTTTCTTTTGATTTGGAAGAAATAGGTTCTGCATTAATGGAGTCATTCTGTGGCTCGTCTCCTGCTTCAAAAGAGGGAAAAACAAAGGCTGGAGAATGGTAGCCTCCAGCACTTTTGTCGCATAGGCAACGTGTGATGGCTATACATTAGCGTATGGAGCTGTGTACATGATACAGAACTTACTTTGCAATTCAAATGGTATTCTTGTGCTTTTTACAAATTCAAAACACGACATCGGTTGATAACGGTGCTATTAATGGTAAACATAACCTTGCATGAGGAGAGCGACATGTTGTAGGTGTAAAATATTGAATGGGAGGATTTTACAATTACAAAAACAACCATCCTTCCTGATATGGTTCACATCAGTGATGCATGGAGCCTCACTTGGTGTAGGGTGGTGTGTTATTTCCTGAACTAAGCTCATCAAGTCATGTCTCTCTTCACAAAACTTTTATGCGAAAGTGCGATTGTCATTCAAAAGACTTTCCCCGAATATACATTAAATGCTAAATCTAAAACCCCATATTTGTATAATGTCCCTTGTGTATACAATGCACCGCTCTATACTTTGATTTAACAGCACCCCAAGTCCTCTAATTGGAGAGTTTTTAGGATGCAAGGAAACAGATGAGCTGTGATGATAATCAAGCTTAAATTGGCACAAAGCTTCCATCACAGGTGCTGAGCCCTCAAATGCAGAGACAAGGGCCAGCCATGCTAACTGTATTGATTAGCTGCTAGCACTTTGTGCCGCACAATCAGCAGCCGACGCACCACTGGAATTAGCCACATCTGCATCCACTCCTCCGCGCCGCAACATGGTCAGCTAATCATCATCACAAACCATTCAAACTTCTGGAAGAGGACTTTGATTGCTGTGGAGAATACACTTTCGATTGCTGCAATTCCATCAAGTTTGAAGGTCTTTGAGAATTAAGTTGTCTGAGAGTTGTCATTTCTGTTTTTATATATATATATATGTTGTGTAGACCACGCTCATGTCTCACAAATGTAAAATGCACTTTTTCATTTGGGAGTCTGTAGGTCACTTTAATTAAAGATCCTATGCCTTGGTTAGCATCTCGAGCACTCACTGCTGTTTGTGCACTTCTAAATCAAACAGTGTGGCAATACTTGTCTTTGCTCAGAGTTTCTATAAGAACATCCTTTACTTTTTATTCTGGCTGCAACTCAAGATTCCTGTCACTTTCGAACAGATCACTCTTGGAGCTGTTGCGGCAAGAAACGGCACCTAAATGTCATTACAACCCAACTGTGCTACACTTTCTGCTGGTCTTTCAGTAATTAGTTCAAATTCTGAAGCTTGACCTTTTTAAACTTACATGATCTGTCTCATCTCTTTATTAGGAAAACTCTCTGTGAAAGAATGGATAGGAAACGGGAGGAGAAAAAAGAAGCACCTGAGACAGAGGTTCTTCTATGTGGGTCTGGGAAAGGACAACAGGGGTGTAATGAGGACTGTGATAGACATCAGACTGGAGTCATGTTACATCAGGTGAGAGGCTGGTATTGAGCAGAAGGCCCGGCACAAAGAACAGGACATGAAATAACCAGGGAAAAGAAGATCCCATGCCTCAGTCTGCTCGTCTGATTTATTCCCCTTTTCCTCTTGTTTGTAGCAGCACCTGAAAGATGCAAAGCAGCCCAACTGCACAGTGCATGCTGTTCTTAAGAACTGGGTATACGGGGATGACAGCAGCAGACGGTCTAGTAGTGAGGCTACGCGACAAGAGCTGGTGAAACATGAGATCCTGCCACCTCCCCAGTGTACAAACAAGACATGGCTGCAAGGGAAGAGTGTGTACTGTGCAACAACTCTCTCCCTCTCTTACCTCTTTCTTGTGTTTCCGAGCGTCTGGCCGATGCTTATCTCCTACTGTCAAGATAGCTTTCCCGATGTAGAGAAGACAAAGGGAAGGGCGAATAGGTCGTCTGGGATGCATAAAGAGCTGAAAGGTGGCTGTGCAGGCCTCTGAAGGTGTTTGTCCCTAAAATATGCAAAGGGATGTTAAATATTTTACCATGAATAATAAACCAAATGACTGTGCGATGTGTGAAAGGGGTCACTGTGAGAGGTCACTATCAGTGGATCACTTGTTAGAATCCAGTCTTTTGGTTTCTGTGGCCTGCAGCATTGCAGTTTTAGTTGAGTCTCACTGCTGTTGTGACCATAAAGCTGTTTCACTTGGCAAAGTACCAAAGAGGATGCAGTCACCTGATTCAGATGTTATCAGAGCATATCATTCCCGTACATACTTCAATCAACCAGCACGTCTACAAAGAGATCCTGCGGCGTTTGCTTCATTCAGTGCATGAGAAGAGGCGAGAGTTGTGGCAGGACAAGTTTTGGCTGCTTCACCATGATGATGCACCTGCTCACAATGCCCTGAGCATCTGATAGTTCCTGGCTGAGAAGAACGTCGCCGTGCTGGAGCAACCTCCCTACTCACCCCACCTGGCTCCGTGGGATTTGTTTGAGAAGGCTGGGAAAGTGTGTTAGACTCCAGGGGGAATACTTGGAAGGGGAAAACTTGTAGTTTGTAGTTTGCATTTGAAATCTATCTTTTGTGACACCAGTCCTGGAACTTTTCTGACACACCTCAAATGGCCCAGCAAGGACCTCCTTCACCTTTTAGATTCAGTAGACATGTCATCTTCTGTTCTGAGGATTGATAAACATAAAGTAACTCTGATAAGTGACCTCTCGTCATTGTGTAAATAAGTGCATGTAAGGTCTCTAATGTAGTCACCACCCAGAACATAAGAATGGGAGCTTTGTAACTTGCTGTAAACATAGTGACAGAGTGTTTTTCAACCCCAACTATGAACTTTTGCTAAACCTAACCAAGCAGTGTTGGTGTCCAGCCAAACATTAACTGTTGAATGAAAGTTAAAGTCATAATGAAACAATGGGGATAAAATGGTTCTTTAAGAACGGCTAGAGATAGAAAATGGACTCAAGTCTCCTGGGTGAAAGTCCACAGTCTGTTTCTTCACCTTAAGCCTCCGAATGTGGACTTGTGTTTCTGTTTGCGACATTATGGCTGCACACCACCAAATGAGGTGATAACAGAGCTCCATTAAACGGGCTGATAATGTGCCTACTGAGTGTACTAGATGGTCGAGGATGTCCGTACTGGTCCAGGTATGGGAATAATCAGTGATGATAATGGCTGATAACATCCACGGTGAGTGGCAATATCGTGGTCAAAGTTTAAAATCATTCCATCATCAGACAGTAGGAAAATAAACAGAAAAATATGTAAGAACCATAAGAACAACTACGCATACAGAAAATACAGTTTATGTAATTTTAAAAATAAACAATTATTTTGGTAAGTTTGAGATTAAAATTCAGTTGAGTCAAGGAACAAAAACTGCAAAGACCCAAGTGTTGTCTGGATTCCTCCCTGTTCAGCAGTAAAATGAGGCTGAAATTCCCTTTTAGCAGCAGAAGCTATGCTGACTTGTTACACTCTTATAATGAAATAGTACCACAACGTGAAACATTGCTTTGTAGACTCATTTTTGTGTTTCCTTACAAGTTCTCTAATATTCAAGGATCTCCAAACTTTCATCTCAGTGTTTTAATAGTACTATTTTAGGTCATGTTTGTAATGATGAATATGTAAATGTTCAGTGTTTACTCTGATAATGCTTATGTGGTTTCATAGATGGTGGTAGGAAATCCACAGAGGACTGGGAGTAACCCCATTAGCACACTGCTGTATAACCACGCACAGGCCCAGGGGAGGTCATTATGAAGGAGCTGTTTGCTATCTTCATATCTGTAATTAACATATGCAACGCTGATTACTTCTTTCAGTATTTAACCTAGATCTATATTGGAGCCCGTCTATAATACTAAAAAAAAAAAAAACAGAAACAAAGGAATTCATAATGGTGCTACAACCCACCTGTTTTCCATACAGCCTGGTTTTCTCCAACAGGTCAAAGGCTGTAGAGAAGAAAAAAAAAGCACCAAAAAGAGGGATTTTCCCTTTCTTCTGGGTTCTGGTTCCTGTTTAAAGCTGTGGCGGCTGGGAAGAGAAGGTGTGTTTAGTTTGAATGGCAGGAAGATATGACAGGAATGAATGTGGGATTGTGTGGCGTCCCAACGGTACCCCACATCTCCACGCCAGTTCTGTGTGACGACCAGCTGCAGAATTCGGTTTACACTCGACGGCTCCGTATTTACACGGGAAGACGGCATGAATAAAGAACAATTCAATCACCGGGTTCCACCTCTGTTTTCATTTCCCCGGCATGCGGAAAGAGAGAATGAAAGGAAAGGGGACAGAAAATGAAAGAAAGAGAGGGAAGAAAATCATGTGAAAGAAATTACAGCACGGAGGAGGAATGTTTGATATACACTTGGACTGTGAAGGTAGAGTGCAAAGCCAAATGTGTGTGTGCGTTTGTGATAAAACAGGTACGAGTCTTTCATCTGTCGGAAAATACACGAGAAAGGCCTGATCTTCCAGCGCAATCATTCTGTTTTTCATACTAAAGAACCACAAACAACAATTTCTCCCAGTTCCCTTTAGCTACCACATTGTCTCCATCCTTTGATAACATCATTTTGTTGGGAGACAGTCGCTTTGATTTGCATTCTTTTGAAAAACTCATGAATTTGTTGCAGGAAACAGGTGGGGAACCGGTCGTCTCTGTTTGTGTATTGCCTTGAGTCGATTCCCAGCCAGCATTTAATTCAGCTATTGGGAGGCAATGGGCGAATGTTCAAACAAATGCCAGCTTTGCTTATCAGGGCCCTGCCTCATCCTTCGATATGTCAATCTCTTGCCAAGTGGTTCACAGACTGGTGAGTAAGTTTGATTTTATGGGCTGCTAGCCGAACTTCTAAATAGACAGGCAGCGAGGTTCTTTGCCCTAGTTTGTTCAGTCATATCATTAGGTAGACAGTACAAGTCCCAGCGGACGTTTCTCATTGCATATTTAATGCAGTGATGAGCACAGTCAGGTTTGCAGATTCAGCTTCTTGTGCTGGGGACTACCAGTTAGACAGTTTTGTAAAAAGAGCAAACGAGCTCTTGAGTGGGCGTCGATCTATTGTAGTGATATTTGCCGAAATTCAGATTGTGCGTTTCCTAATAAATCTCCTCTTTAGCAATGCTGTTCCCTTGATCTCTTCATTGGGATTTCTACTTTCATATAAGTCACCTTCTCTGAAGGGCTTTTCAAGGTCTTTCCTTGACTGGCATCTTTTGAAGCATGATTTTTGAAACGTGTCGCTTGAAGGCCTTGAGGAATCCTGCAGGTGCTATGAAAACATTTAAAAACATCACTTTAAATGCCATTTGTTACTTTCCAGCAAAACTTTTTTCAACTTTTGAGGAAAAACAAAACTTCTTTTAAACCTATTAAAAGCCAATGACAAAAACATAGACTTGCTAGTAAACATTGCACCATCATACTTTTATTTCCCTACTTGCAAGGTTTAGTTTGCTTAAAACTGCAGTGGGCAGAAAGAAAATTAAAAAAAAAAGACCCCATTGCACCACCACATCCACACATTACACTCTTCTACTTGCTCAGGGTGAAAATCCTTTGGTGTGGCAGAAATCTCCTATCATGGGCTGGACTTTGTAAATCCTGAAAACGGAGCCAAGAGGAGGCGCCCGAATCTAGCTTCCTCTCAGACCACTTGAATTAAAATATGCTGACAGGTTATTACGCCCAATCAATTTTTGACCCAAAGAGAAACACTGCCTGCCTCAGCTTTAACTATCAACTATGTTTAAAGTTATTTCAAACTACCACAGAGTGGCAGGGACGAGAAGCAATTGCAACAATGTGGGCGCATTTCAATAACCAAACTACCGCAGAGTGTGCCAGAAAAAGATTCCGTACGTCCCAATACATAGCATGTCAAAGCAGTATGCCAGACATACCAGGATGTCTTTACTACATCTGGTCTGATTTTGCAGCACGCAAGTCAGCACGCCTCTCTGGCCACTCTGAATCACGACACTCTGCACTCTGAAGACAAGACACACACGTCATGGTGTCTGACTCAAGTCACAAGTTTGAACTGCCCAGAGTGCACAGATGCAGGTAATTTCACACTTCAGACCGCAAAGGATACATGAGCAACGCGATCAAAGCTTAAGGCGTGATGTTGTGTCCCAGTTGTGTGCATGCTACAAGCACCAGTACATACTTTGTAAAGGCAGCTGTGGTACATAGTGAAAGGTCAAAGAAAAAGCATGTGATTTGGAATACAGGGTCACTGCTCAAAGCAGCAAAAACACAGCAGTTCTACTCATGATGGCTGCATTCCATCTAGGAGAGATTCTACTGCGACAAGTTAAGACATCTGCCATGAAAAAAAAGCCCATTCGTTCCTCAGAGACAGCTTAATTTTGTGTGAATATCAGCTGTGTAAGTTGAAACCCCAACTCTTTTGCTATCGGTACAGCTGATCAATCACTGCAAGAAGTGGGAAGGCTGGGTAATTTGTTTCTGAAAGTTACACAGGTGTTTGGACACATCCTTTGCTGCTAGAGTTGGCAGTTGGATCCCCTTCCTTATGCCAAAGTTACCTTCGTTAAGACACTGAAGTTGCTCCTGAAGGTACTCCTAAAGGCAGCTCTGTCGCCACTGGTGTGTGAGTTTATAAATGCCATTATAACAACATTATAAAGCACTACCATTAAAGCAAATGCTATAGAAGTGCAAACCGTTTAGCATATTTAACCACTCAACCATCTCAAGAAGCACGCTTGCAATTTCATCCTGAGCTGGTTCACTCCCTCAGAGCAATACCATGCCTTGTGCAAAACTGATAAGCATCACATATCCGGCTGTGCTAGAGACTATTCACCACTCTGTTACTGAAGCTTGTGATTGAATCTTTGTGATTTGGAATTTTGATTCATTCCCAGATTCCGTTTGTACTCGCAGCTATCAAACTTTTTACTGTTCGCTAATCGCTGTCACAGCTGTATCAGGGCTGTATTTGAGCTGAGTGATGTATTTGCGAATGCAGATCAAATATCCTTTTGCTGCTGGTGCTTCATATTAGAAGTTTCTCGTCTGCAAACTGGAGACTTTAATTGCATAGGACCTTTAGTAAATTCAGTGCAATCATCAGGGCATAGAGCAACACTGAATGTTTGTCGCTGGTCGAGGTTGCATACCTGCCAAAACACAGATTTGTTTTTTCCATACATGACACAAAATGTCAAGGCGAGCAGGTTAGAATGGTCTTTAACCTGCTGTGCACACATGAATAAAGTTACCTTGAGCTGTTCAGCAAGCCAAAGTCTTCATAAACAAACCTGCTTGTTTTAGCGGTTCACTCACGCAGGTTGCAATTTTGATGGAACCCTAAATTATGATGGTATAATTAAAAATATGCACCATCACACCTCCTTTTCAATCTAATGTACTCTGTGCGGTGTGTAAATAACTGGTATGAAATACCAACAAGGATGTTGGCTCACTATTGTTGTTTGGTAATGTAAAACAGCAAACACTTGCCAGAGCTTCCTGCTGTTCATCGTGCAACGAGCCAAGGCCTTGACAAACATAAGGTACCAGCTGGTCAGCACCCATTTTCACAGAAGTAATTTGCAAATGGTAAATGCTTTCATCTTACTCTCTGATACACACACACACACACTCACACACATATAACAGAAGTATGAAAGAGCCTGAGGCTGTTTCAATACATCCATACCAGGAAAAAAAAAAAGTTTTGAAGCTACGCAAGTTTGAGCTGTTAATGTTTTCCAGGTTGAATCTGGGTGTAACGGGCTAGCCTGAAGTGCATTGCATGCTCCGGATGATTCTGTACCTGATCTAAAGGATTCTGGAGCTCATGCAGGACCCAGGGGATGAAGGGAAGCAGGAAAGATGAAGGGAAGAAAGCTAAAGATGAATGACTTTAGTAGGAGTTAGAGACATCCTTAAATCTTTGCCCTAAATGTTTTAGAAATTTGAGTTTCCACATATCTTTTCTCTTCCACGCTTTAAAAGTAGTTCGGCAGAGGCGTGAAACTTAACTTTCCTGTGCTGTAAGGATGAAAACGGAAGTTTCTCCACAGGTGCAGAGCAGAAGTTGCATATTAACAAAAGAGACAATTGCTGACTGTTTATTGAGGGATTCAAACGGAGCTTTGGGGCATTGCAGGCTTTCATTAGAATGCTGATCCAGTCAAAACGCGAGGCTGGAAAACACAAACTTGGTGTAGAAGAGGAGGCTTGCCTTGTCAGGAATTTACATTGATACACCAAAGAAGAGGGCAGCCTTCCTCTCTCCCCTTTCTCTTTCTGCCTTCCATTGTTTTGCTCCGCGCCTTCATCAGCATTTTGCCTCCATTTGAAAGCAAGGGATTATGCAAGAGAGGCAGCATCAAATGATAGGTAACTCACGCCCCCCCTTCCCCTCACACCACCCCCTCTCTCTTGTCTTTAAGTCTCTCGACTGCTGAGCATGTAAATCTGTGAAGCCTGTAAAAACACAACTCAACAGCCAAGTCACTCACTGACAGGGAGCACTGTCAGCACACACACACTGGTTTCTAACGTCAAGGTCAAATGTATGAAAATACTCCCGACGATGCGTGTGTGAAATATTGTACGTGGGTGAGTTGATTCGTACACGCTGTAAGGAACGTCGGTAAGCTGCAGAAGAGCCTTCAGGATACAATTGTCAGCTTCACTGTAAAGCAGCAGCGTTGGAGTTTATTGTGTGGCGAGGTTTCTGCGTATAAAGAGCGGGGATGAAGTCAGTTGAGTGGCTGGTTATAACACTCTGCACTGCTTTTGAATGTGTGGCAGTGGCAATAAAATGCAGAATACTTTTTTCCTTTTCTTCTTCCCATTTCTGTATTTGTCATTGGAAAAATGAATGAATAAAAAAAAAAAAAAGGTCTTTATCCAGTGACAATGAACTACATTTATACTGACAAGTTGTCATAATGGTTCATTGGCTGTCTGTGCTCTCCCGGCTAACTCCTTCTGGAATAAGATTAGAAATTGTCTGAAAAATAATATAAAGTGGGACAAATTGCGCACAAATACCCATTCTGTGCAAAGATAGAACAAATAAAAAGGCAAAATATTGCCTTGACAGCTTGATTACAAATTCATTTTTACAAAGAATAGTCTATTTATTTTGTATTAAACTGAAATCATGCAATAAAGCAGCACTCTGCATGAGACGCGTCTGTAAATGATTGCTGACACAGGATGTTCCCTCACAGGATTATCTGCAAGAGTCAATCAAAATGAAACCTTTGACGCACTGTTCTTCATTGACCTGTGTCAGAACTTGTGTGGACAGAGTAAAGTTGTTTTTATTGACGGTGGGGATCTTATGTGCAGTGTCCCAGAAACTCATCTGATGCTGTCAAGCTAAAGCACATTGATTATTGGGTGTCAGTGAGTGAACTGTCTCTGAACCTTTGTGTCTCATCTGGGCCGTGGAGTCGTCTTTTGAGTCATCGTGCTGTTTCCATTTTCTACAGGAACTCACACTGTCCTTTTAGTTGATGAAATCTCTCAGTCTCTGGCCTTTAAAGGATTTGGTTCAATATCTTTTCCACGCTGCAGAACTTTCTGAATCTGGGATTAAAGATGGATGCAATCGTGTGCCTTGGAGTTCACAGATCCATCAAAACCCCCAATGTTTTAAACATTAATTTGATGATTAAATAATACACCTGAATCAGTTACTGATCTTTTTCTGATATCATGATAAGATTTACTACAATCAGCTCTCCTAACGTTTCCTGGCGTCTGTTTGTTCTCATTAGCGATTGTTAGCATTGAATCTATTAGTGATACAATCCAGAACCGCTTGTTTCATTGACAGACCTGTTGATTATCCCTTTGGCCTGCCAATAAACCATTAAACACATTGTTTACTTTGCTCATGCAAATAGATCGGCTCTTACATCATATGCATGCGGTGATATATTTGGCCCTCATTTAATAATGCTATTAAACTTTACTGTGCAATGAAAAGACAGTGCTCACAGCCATTAGTGGCAGTGCAGGAAACCAAGTATGCTGTAATTTGCACCACATTATCGCCTCCGCTTCATTTTGCCGTTAATGTAATGAGCCAGAGTGGTGGACAGCTTAATACTGTGACTGTAGATACATTAAAAATCATTTGATAATAAAAGTCTGAGTGCAGATTCATATTTACAGCATATAAAAGTGTATACATCTGTCACATAGGTATGTATACACAAGGTTGCACAATATTTTTCTTGACGAACAAGTTGGGCGTTTACCACATTTTGCCCTCATCACACAATATGAAAAACTCTATCCTGCTCAAAGAAACACACACGACAACAAGCAGCGCTTAATGAAATCCCGCAGTTGATTCCTGTACAAGGCAGAGTGATAAAACATCCCAACCTCTTCCCATGCGTGAGTGTCACCCTGCATTACACCTCGGTGGCTGCACAGCAAACCAAACAGGCTCCAGTCATGCCTTGCAGCCTGCTACCAATCTGCCCAGCAACATCTTACCCAAGGCATGACAGATAAGCAGAGGGAAGGATGGGGGGAGGATGGGTGGTCTTCAAAGCATGGAAGCCAGGAAGAGAGGGTCAGCAGCTGAAGAACAATGGACTGAGATGGAAGTAGGACTGATAGCAGTGAAGCTGCCAACTTAATCTTGCATGTGCAGAACCTGCTAAGAAGCATTTCTGGAGTTCAGGTTAGATTTGTTCTGGATCAGGGTCTTATTCTGGAGGCTCTTCAACGGCGAGTGTAATTGGTCAAGACAATGTATAGCTGGTTGTTCAAATGCTCACTAAAAAGCTCCTTTTTGACTTACCCTAAACAAATGTTTGTTTTGTAACACAGCAAAGCCATTTTCAGAGCAAATCATGTCACCGTTCTTGTGAAAGGAAAATGGCAAATTCAAATAGAAAGGCAAAATAATAGATATCAGGTATATAATGATATATAATAAAACCCATTTCAAACAAAAAAGAGTTTTACAAAATACATGGTTCTGAAAGTTCAGTGATTGTTGTGCATCACAACGTAGTATTCTAGCATGTTCTGTTTTGGACTCCCCGTTGCCCCTGAGTCAGGGCTGAGGTTGTTTGCACTTGCTAATTTGCATGAATTTGCATGTCAAAATTAACAATAATTGAGCTCTACACACCATGGGAATTATTTGGCCTTCATGTGTGAACCCACTGTTCAAAGCAATTGCCATTAACATCAGTTAATTTTAGCCCAAAATACAATTTCTTCCGATACCGGTGTGACCAAATGACAGCAAATTTGAAAGTACCAAAAAGTTCAGGTCCTTAAAATGACCACCTGAAGCTCTAAATGTGGCTCATTACCCTTCATGTTAAAACATCCAGCTTTACAGCAGATGTACACATGTTTACAGGCTGTTACTAAAGAACTCTGTGACTAATTTCCTCATTCATGACACCTGGACGGGGTTATGCTTTTATATATTTCACCCATTTAAATTTATGTTTCTAAATTTAAAGTCATGCACAATTAAAGGCTTGGCTACTTAAAGTGATAGGTGGGTGTCATCAGGGGACTGTTCAAGGCACAGAGACATTTGCCTCTTTGTGCTTTTTTGGATTAGCCAGTAGTTCAGTCTGCCAAGATGGTGACAGTCGACACCACCAGTCTGAGCTTCTACAACCGCTCCTTAGGTAACCTATGGGGAACATCACAGAGTGTTTGTTCATCTTTCCATACAGCCACGGAACCACAGGACGCAACACATTCATGCAGTGTTGCGATGGTGCTGCAGAAAGTATAAATAAATTCTTAGGCTGGTTCCATGTTGTGCAGGAGCACTGGACCACCTGGACAAAGAGATGAAAATCTGGCTTTACGCTTGAACCAAGACAAGGGGAGTCAAGGGATGGGGGACAGCCAGGGTGGGAAAGGGTGGAGGGGGCTAGCAGTTTGTTCAACCACGATAAGGAAAGCCAATACTGTAACCGAGAGACATCGTATAAAAGAGATAAAGACCTATGATGACTTATTCCATAAAGGACAGACTGGGAGGAGGGAGAATCCGCGAACACACACAGATTGATTTGGGCCAGTGGCTGAAAGTGAGCAGCGGGTGAAGGGGAGAGAAGATGGGGTGTGTGGGGGTGATGGACGCTCATGGTGGATGTCCACATTATTGTTCTGGCAGAGCAATCTTCTCCAATCTTGGCAGTGCGTAATGGAGGCACAAGCGATACCAGGTGCTGTTCCCCCCTCTCTATTCGGAAAGGCAGGACCACATGCCAGACTTGAATTGGATGAACCTTTTATTGTTTGGCCTGCACGTGGCTGGGTTACCGCCGTAGGGCCCCACTGTTTGCAAAAACCCCCAAGGACACACAGGAGGGGGGCAGAGGAGGAAAAAAAAGAAAGAGTGGATGTATAGAAAGTAGGTAGCAGGTCAGACATGGAGACCAAACAAGGGCAGAAAATGGAAGGAAATGAAAACCTTGAGTGTGCAGATGTTGTAAACGACAGGAACAAGATCACTGTAAAACACAATCATATCAGTAAACCACTAAAAATAAATCAAATAGAGGCATGAGCAATCCAGTCATGACATAGGTTACGCTTATGTTACCCAAAACTTAAACAGTAAATGTATTGGTTAAACAGTCCATTTTAAACTTCATTACAGTTCAAGAAGTGCGTTCACTCTACAATATAACTCTGACTTTGTTATAATAGCGGCCAAAACCACAAAGATAGAAAATTAGAAAGTTAGAATAAACCCAGAATTGTCCTTTGAATAAAAATATTTTGTCCTCATCAACTTTCCCGCCTCAATCAAACATGTAGATGGCTCACAATTTGGCAATGCACTTTTAATGACACGGTGATTAGTCCCTCCTCATCACTCTGTCATCAGTCTGATTGCGAGCACGTTTCAGCCAACAACACACACACACACACACACACACACACTCAGAACACCCACACGCGTTAACAAAAAGAGAGCGAGACCGACACAGAGAAGTTCGAGAGGTTTTTATGGCACACAGGGAACGGAGATCATCAGATTAATAGCCTCCTCTTTTATTAAGAAAACAGTATTATTGTGTTTGGTCATCTGAGCATGACAAAACAAGCCAATACACCGCCTGCCGCAGAGCTGATTATTGTCCATTATGTTTGTTTGGAGGACTTTGGTCAGACCCAAAAGGATTAGGACTGATTTAGAGACTGAAAAGGGGGATTTGGAGGAGTGTGTGTTTGTGTGTGTGTGTGCGGGCATGTGTACAGAAAAACTGTTGCTGTGAAAGTGTGAAGCAAACACTTGCACTCTTCAGAACAAGACCCAGAACAGGGAGCGTGGTGCCTCGTTGCCTGGTGACTCCGTTGCTAGCCGCACTGGCGATACAATAGGATAATGAAATCTCTTGCTGTTCCAACTCTCCAGGCTACAGCACAAACAGAGGAGAGGAAGAAATACACTTCAGTTCATTGTAGCCCGCTGGATTACGGCTCACTTAATAACGCCTTTTCTTTGTGAGGGAATAATAGCTGGAGACATTATATGTGAAAAAAAAAAAAAAAGAGAGAGAGAATCATTTCCACTGGCACCTCTTCGATTACCATAAAAGCATGTCGGCATTTTGGATTGATCACTTCAAAACGCAAACACAGACAAAGACGAGCGGTTGTGTTTAAAAAAAAGCGATTTATTGTCATCGTAGTGCCGCGGAGCCAGAGGCCACGGCGAAGATGGTTCACAGCATATGATAAGCCTCTGAAGACCGCCTCCTCTGCGTTTTCGCCTGTCATTCCTGAAGAGGCCTTCTCCCACAGGCAGGTCACCTCAAGGAAGGTGTGAGGAAAATCTATTACAGTCACTGTCATGTTCCTTCTCAGGGACAATCATAGAATCTGACCTTCCCTTCCTTCCTCCTCCTCTCAGACCGGTCGGCCATCTTTTTTTTTTCTCACCTCCCCTTTCCTTAATTCGCTTTTTTTCCAACTTGCCTACTCCTCTGTTCCCTCCGACTCTTCTTCTCGCCTCTTGCTCTCGTTTCTTGCTCTCACTTTTCTTTTCTCCGCTTGCGTGAGGTGTCTGCCAAAATGTGGAAACAGCATCCAATCACCTTTTTAGACATGGGATTCAATCCCCTGTGTTTTGGGCACTAGGAAGCCCAATTCACTACACCAACCTGCCATCTTGACAATTACTGTGAGCAAGGAAAACAACAGCTACAAGAGAAAATACATGATTACCTATACCTAGGTCTGCCGGCTCTACGGCAGAAGGGAGAGGAGATAGAGGGAGAAACAAAGACGAATAGCTGGTCGGGTGGGTTGAGGCGGGGATGGCACTTGCATGTCTTTTTACTTGTGAATGTAAATGCACACTCGCTGCGCTTCTAAATTAGTTTATGTGTTCATTAGCTCCATCAAGAGATTAGACGTCGTGCCAGTCAGGGGCAGCAGAACATGTCTGCTAATGCTTCTTTCTCTTGTGATGATGTGTGTTCAAGTTGTACAAGAAGCCAGGGATGTTCCTGAGCTCGCTGCTGCTGCTTCGCTGCTCGCCGTTCTGTTAAAATATATGTAAAGTCAAGGTTTCCAAATCATTGTTTTCTTCTTTAACTTCTCTAACTTCACCTTGGTGGCTTCTCTCTTTTTTCTTTTTTTTTCATTAAAGCCCGGCCAGCATTGTTTCCTTCCCACACATCATTCATAACCTTGAGGAACGAGGGAGAAATAAGAGACTCCAACCACTTAAATTCAAAAGAGGGATGTTTCAATAGCATTGGCAGGGATAGAAAAAAGAGAGACGTGGCCCTCATGTATCCATGGTTACCTTGGCTTTATTGCTGTTTGTCTTGGGCAGCAGGTGCAATAAAAGTGCTGGGAGAGAAATGACTGGGCAAGGGGTGTAATTGCAGAAGAAGGCAGCGCACACAGGTGTTGGGAGAGTATCGGGAGGCGAGAATTGACCCAAACCCTCGGCCTCGCTTTTAAAGCTATCTGCTTTACAAGGGTCTCATTAGCAGTGATTGGGAGGCCTGTGAATGTGCATCATATTTTTAGTTTTCCAATTAAGATTGCAAGCTTCAAGACTCTCAGGTATGCTATTAAGAAAGGCCAAATGGATATTGAGTGTGTTTCATAGCGGGGTGGATCGGACCTGGCCTCATTTGAGGGATAATGAAATATGGAAGTGGCAACTAGTGCATGCACAAAGGTGGAGGAGGGCGAGAAATGAAAAGAAGGGGCGCAGTAAGTGTTAAAAAGCAGAAAGTCTGTTCAGAATCTGGCTGTTGTCAAGGCTCTCACACAGCTAGCCGTTTACTGCCCTCTTTGGCGATGGACAAGAAACAGATTCCCACCTTCTGTCACCTTCTTTATTATTCCTCGTCTTCCCTTCTCATAATCGTACCTCCGCTGAGGTGCCCGAGTGTTAAATGAAATAAAGACAGGAATGCATTCACACCTCTGTGGTCCTGGCGGGGCAGCTGGGAGGAAGAGGGAGGCACATTATCTCCTGTGGTGTGTCCGCCTCAGATAGATGGCCCACTGGGGCTCCGAATAGTAGCTGACACACACACATGAGTTCAGACACACACACACACACACACACACACACACACACACACACAGTGGGGCTGAGGAGGATTGAACACTCAGGTGTTGTTTGCTGCTGAAATGACACTGTTTAGAAGAGACAATTGGAGAAAATAGAGCTGAGAGGAAGGGTTATGTGGGTTGCAGAAGGGAGATCAAAGGGGTCCAGCAAATCCCTCTATACTTTTACTTTTGCAAGGTTATAAATTGTGGGGAAATCACTAGAATGCCACCTCCCTCTGTAGACGCACACACACATCCACCCAAACACGGCGTGTGTTCCCGGCTCAGAGTGGATGAGAGGTTAAATTTGTGATATGCCCCATGATGTGTCAGATCTCAGCTGTATAATGCTGCGGTTTGGGAAGATTTCACTCCAGCTGCTGCATGTTATTGACATTTCCAGCATCCGGAAACAACAGTTGCAGCCTACACCAAGAGGGGATAGGAAAGTATAAAAAGGCTGAAAAATAACAGCAGGAAGATAGACGGGTTAATTAACACATTGGTACATAAAAATACTTGGACTGTCACAACTGGCTGGTAGCTACTTATTGTTCTGGGGCCGTCTCATCAGGGAGAGTGTTGCCTTTGGGGAAGGACACCCGTGGGAGCCTCAGGAGAAAGCACAATGATGACACAGTGCTCATCACTCAGGCTCAGACCCCCGGGGGGCTGTAACTTCCTAATGTCACACCAACAGCTTTGCTGCTGACAAGCCTTCTAATCCGCATTGTTAGTTTTGTTGTCTCGTATTGAACTGGGATAGTTTTAATTAAAAAGGGGCTGGGTGTCAGTTTAGGGGTTTCGCCATTAAAACAATGTGGCGGAAAAATAAATCCAAATCCAAAAGAATTGTTAATAGAATTTATTGAACGAAAGCTGCACAGCTGTGTCCATCATTTGCTGTTCCCCCGTCCCAGTCGTTTACTCTGTAGTGAGCAATAAGTGTACTGATGTACGGTAAGATTTCACCTGACTGTAATTCTATTTAGTGCAAAATGTTGTGTTGTTCAATTAATTTTCTTTATTTTGAAAACCCCCGAGTACGCAGTGATCGACACTCCAGTGGTGTTGAGATACATACAATAAAATTAAACAGCAATTAAAGACAAATGACATCAGACTGAAACAGAATGTGACAAAGAGTGTAACAATAAACAACAAGACAAATGAATAAAACTGTACAAACAAAAAAAAAAGTAAAACTGATTTATGCACTTAAGACTTTTGTTCCGACCTTTTTTCAGAAAACTCTTACAGCTACAGTTTTAGAAATCAAACCACTAATCAAACAGGCTGGAGTAAATGTCCACTGTGTAATAAACAGGAGCTGCATGAGCCACTCTCTCTGGATTGTTTATCGATGCTAAAAGCTTAAGTTACAGCCACTAGTTTTTTGGATCGGCACGTACTTTCTAAGAATTCGTTTCGGGGTTTTTTTTTTCCCCATCAGTCTGGTACAGCAGATGGTTCAGCCTTAGTAGTCACTGATTGGGATAGTTGGACACCTGGAAAGAAAGGACTGCTCCATAGCTGTTGATCCAGACACACACAAAAAAAAGAATTTATTTGAAATGTTCAATTATCAAACAAAAGCAAAGCATTTTATTTGCTATCATCTTTTTTATTAGCAGTGCAAGCAAATTAAATTTAAACTTGTTTCACAGTTAAATTAACAAAAAGTGATCAACAGCAGTTTAAATAATTGATTTGTTGTAATAAGCGGTCAGTGTGTGACGGATTATTTTCTTGAATTCATTATCAGTCAAGTGATGAAAACAATCAGTCAATCAATCAATCAGGCCTGCCTGTGACTCCTGGCTGACTTTTTGACGTCTGGGTCTTTGACTTCCTTTCAGATATCACTGTTGTGGGTGAACAGTGAAAAATTCAGTATCGTTGCCTGAGCATTTTTTTCTTGACCTTAAAGGAAAACGCCATGAGGTCAAGGAAAGATATGAATCAGAATTCATGAGGCCGCATGAAAAGACAACCGCACGGCTACGAGGCCTCCCTTTCTTTTGTCAAGGCTGACCCGTGTATCAGATGCAAAGGAGACAAGAAATGAAAAACTGAAGCACCTTTTCTCAGCATTTAGAGAGTTCAACCAGCTCGTATCACACAGCTGGAAGCTTTCCTGACTGCTCAAGTATAACCGCAGGCTCTTTTTATGTTCCTCTAATGCACTTACTCATCTTTTGCATTGATGAGACTTTCCTGTCCATTTAAATCTCTGAGGTCCAGTCACCTAAGATGTCAGAAGAATAATGGACTTTCACTTAAATCCAAAACAGTTGCTCCAACTTTACAACATTTATCAAGGCTAACGTCCGTCATCTCTCCGTCTGAAGGAGAGCTCAACTAATTGGAGTGGAAAAGTGTCGGTCCAATTATTCAGCAGAGTCTGAGCAGGTGCCATTACCAGCGACTGCATTGATCACTTCAGTTCTCTTGCAGATATCAAATCAGACAAACATCGGCGTAGCGGGCATACAAATGAGATGATGAAATGTGTCGGCGCATCAAAATGTTTGAATCTGAACAATGCGGCGAAATCACTTGGGTCAATCCAAATAAGCTTTTGTCATTGATTGACCCGCGGAAAAATGGAGATTTTACTTTCAAATGAAATTGAGGAGGGAGAGCGAAAGACACAAGATGCTTTAAAAACCTCTCTTGATTCATTAAAGAGTCTCTGTCACCAGAGACGAGGGGGAATAGGATTAATCTGTGCTCTCAGTGTATGTGTGTGAGACACAGCTGAGTGATTCTCTTCATGTCTCTGAGGGGTAATTAGCTGTGGCGTGGCCTGTCGCTGCTCTACAGGCCTCTTCAGTCCCGGGACTCTGGCTGGCTGTGTCATCACAGTCGTGCAGCTCTGTCTGTGGGGAGGACAACATGCAGCGGTCCTCTTTCTGCGGAGCCCTGAGGGGTCACTGCCGAATAACCAGTCTTTCAGAGTGCACTCTTTGTGTGTTATACTCCCCAGTGGTGTTTTCATGTGTCCCTCTATTCATTATTTCATTCTGACCTCGTCTGTCTTTTCCTTCCTTTCACTTTCTCTCCTCTCTTCCTTTTCACTCTATCTGTCCGCTCTTTTCTTTTTTCTAATATCATCCCTCTTTCCTACCTCCTTCATTTTTCCTCTTTCCTTTCCCCATCATTTCCTCTTTTCTTTCTGTTGTCATTGATTTTCTTCCTGATCTATTTCTCTCTTTCCTTTTCCTTCCATTTTTCTGCTCTCCTTTCCCTTTTTCCATTTGTTTCTTTTCCTCTTTTTTTATTCCTTTCCTCTGCTTTGTTGTCATTTCCTTCCTTTATTTTCTCAACGTTTCACTCTATTTCTTATTTTCCCCATTTGTCTTCTTCTGCCTCCTTTTCTTTTCTGTCTCTCTGTCTTCACCCTTTTCATTCACTCCATTCTTTTTCTTTACTCCACCTTCCTTCCCAGTCTTTCCTACACATTTCCATCCCCTCTATTTTGTTCTTCTGAGCCATACTTTCCAGAGGGACACCCCCCCCTCCTTTTACTTGCCATCGTATTATTGCCCAGTTTAACACCAGATGTTGCATCCAACAAACCCCGTCTTTCCATCATCTCTCCGCCCATCTCTCAGTATTTTTCTATCACTCCTTATTCTTTTTGTCTAACCTGTCATTGATTCTCCACAACAAGGAGCATGAAGCCTATCAATATTTCTAGCTGAAGAATGAAATCAATCAACAACGCCCCTCCACGAGTGGTTAAAAATGAGAGCCCACTGGTCTATTATTAAAAAGCCAGTAGCTAGCGTTCACCCACCCATCTCCTCATTTTCTGCTTGAGCCCATGTTCGCTAATGGCTGGCCCGTGACCCACCTCAATATACCCAATCAATACGCTGCCTTATGTGCTTAAAGAGACAATCTACAAGTGGAGAAAGTGCTGCAGCCATCGATGTGCCATCCAAACAGAATGTGTGTTTTGCAAGTACGGTTGCAGACACTTGGTTCTCTGTAGATTAAACTTGTTTAAGCCGGCGGAGACGCTCACTGGAATAATGCACTTATGCTGCAAATTGGGGGGAAAATAACCACAAAGATTCAGTTTGAACTTTTTAAAATACTTCTGCAAACCGATTCGTGGCCCCTACAGTGAACGATGGCGCCACGTTGCCCTCCCCGTCTCCAGCCACTCCACCCTCCACGCCTGCAGTTATTTACAAAATTGGTTTAAGTTTTTGTTGACACAGTGGTTTGTGTGAGGTTGGCATTTTCTTCTACTTCTTGCTGCACGATGCCAGCATTTTCTTCTGCTTCGGGCCGTCTATTGCTTTCACCCCATCAGAAGTTCCCACCAATCACAATCAGCAGTCACTGTGTGGAGGCTCACAGAGGGCAAAATTTGCTTTATTGTGACATAAAAACAGAAACAGATATATGAAAAAATGAAGAAAGAATAGAGAAAGGAAAGGAGACCTCATCGGTTTTGATTTTGGAAGTATTTCGTGAAACATTATAAGATTTATTGGCTCTTCTGGCTTCTGCGCTGTAACATCGGTGATACCCAACATCAGCTTCCATTGTTTGCTTCCATCAGACATCAGCCTGTGTACCTCCAGTTGGTTTCATATTCTACCTTTGTGTGTGGAGCTAATGGTGATGAACATCCAGATCAAGCCCAACAGGCGGCTGTAATTATTTTTTACAGTTGGAGGTCTGACACACGCACCCAGCAGCGTACAGGTCAGCTCCCCTGCACCTTCCCGCAGCAGGTGCCTGGACATTTTTGGATGTGCTGCAGTAGTTACAGTTCCATTTCCTCTGTCTGACAGCGGTGGCAGTCATGTGGCCCTAAGGCTGTCAGTGTCAGTCTGTCAGTCCGCCACTTTGGTCCAGACTGGAACATAGAAAAACAGATGTTTATGGACCCAACGTGGTTCATTATTTATATAACTCCAATTCACAACCTAAGTCATCTCAGGGCATTTCACATAGTAAGTTGAACACCTTACAAGATTACAGTATGGATAGAAACCCAACAAATCCAAACAGCGATACTGGGAAGAAAAAAAAATCCTTTAAAGAGGAAAAAAAACTTCAGTTAAGCCGGAAGAAAGAAGACACAAAATTAATGACGAGCAATGGTGGCGTATAAATGTATGGAGCGTAGAGAGGTGCTCAGTGGATCATGTTCCCTCAGAGTTTGGGACTCCAGCAGCATAACAAAGGAATAGTTCAGGGTCACCTGAGCAGCCCAAACTGCAAGCTTTATCAGAACGAAACATTTCAAATCTAATCTTAAAATGAGATGCCTGCACTCTGAATAAAAAGTGTTCTGTTGGGTTAATTCAGTACAAGAAGGTCTTTAAGATTAGATGGAGGTTGATCATTAAGGGCTTTGAGGAGAAAGATTTTAAATTCTGATTCATACTTCTGACTCTAACGATTGCCTGACTTTTCCACTCGTCCCACCGTGAAGTTTTGAAATGTCTCAAACTATTAAATGAATTTTATATTTGATCCAGATATCTGTTTGCACCACAAGAAGACTTAGTAGGAAGATTTGTGAATGTCTAACACAGGGGTGTCCAATCCTGGTCCTGGAGGGCCACAGTCCTGCATGTTTTAGATGTTTCCCTTCTTCCAACACACCTGATTCAAATGATCAGGATCGTTATCAGACTTCTGCAGAGCTTGATGATGAGCTGATGATTTGAATCAGGTGTGTTGGAAGAGGGACACATCTAAAACATGCAGGATTGTGGCCCTCGAGGACCAGGACTGGACACCCCTGATCTAACACAATGATCAGGTCAAAGTTTCAGTTTGTCCAGTAGTTTGGCTTTTGACTAAATACTTGCAAAACAAATCTTCTTTCATTGAGCCTCAGTTTTAATAAATATTAATACACTAACATGCAAAACTAAGACAGTGAACATTGGTATTAAACACTAGCATTAATCTTCTGAGCTTAGTGCAGCCTTAGAGGGTCAGCAAGGCTGGAACTCTTGTCAGGTCTTGTTTTTCTTGGACCCACGATACCACAGCATGAGGTCATCACTACAGACCCACTGCTTTCCAAGACTTAAGCCAGCATATGTGGACATACATGTATCATTATGTATGTATACATTTTAATTTCTGTCTGGCAAATTAAAAGGGTACTTCAGAGATTTATTGGTGGAAAAGAGATGCACAAAAAAACCAAAGCAGCAGAGAAAACGTGACTGTACTGCATGGTGGGGATCAAGGTCCAGAAATGCTGGAATGCTGCAATTTCCAAAATTCCACCAGTAGTAATTTTTTTATTAGACCCTTCTTACCCACTGAATGTCTTTGAAACTCCACAAGCCTAGTTTGTAATGTAGAATTTGTGTAAACAGTTTGTTGCTTCCCTCATCTTCAGGGTTACTTCAGACTTTTTTTTCCAGACCTTGTGGTTATGTATATGCTACTATTTATTAATAAACTACAGAAAAATGAGAACTGTTACATGCCAGGAAAAGTTAGTGAATTAGACAGCAGCACATCCTGATACACTTTTGCTGAAAGTATGTGTTCAGGTCACGCTGTGACTCCTATTGCTGCTCTGTATGAATATTAACCTCATTAAAAATGTGTGAGACCTTTTCTGTGCCCCGCCCCTTTGGACAGATGGTCCGATGCACGATTGGAATGCTACTTAGCTAATTACCAGGGCAGCACCCATGTCTACACCTCCTGATGATTGCCAAACACACACACACACATGCGTTACACTGTGTGGATGCCCAGAGGGAAAAGGCCAAAGCTGCGGCTTTGCCAGTCAGAATCAACAGGACCCCACAGGGAGCTTCTTCCGCACTGGAGAGAGCTTAGAGGACCCTGCGATGGATGATGATAGGAACAGGAACCAGGAAGATGTGGGCCATCTGGCTGACCTTCCAAGCACTGCTATCAATACTCAAGAAGTTCACAGTATTGAACCGAACTGAACCGACCCAAATCTGTGTTTTGCTGTTCATCAGGGCACAATAAAGTTAGTGTGATGATATCCTACGTGGTTTATTCAGCTGATGTAAAATGGATGGACATCTAGTGATGGACAAGGAAACCACTTCCCTCTGCTGTGCAAAGGGCATTTGGAAAATATTGATATGCACATATAATCCATCACTACAATGGAAACAAGAATAATTGGGCCAAATGCTGTGCATGTCAGCAGCCCAGCATGAGAAGTGGGAATGATCTATGAGTTTTCTTAATGGTTCCTGCTGAGGAGAGCTGCCACATTGAGAACATATAAACACCTTCAAATAAACGAATGGAGTTGCGATGAAATAATGGAACAAAACAGCTCCTGTCAAAATGACATGTCACATCCTGAAAAAACAGACAGCTGACATTTCACACCACAGTCAACAATCAAGTCATTGTTCATTAGCAGCACAAGGCTGAGGAAAAACTGTCTGCATAATGGATTTGATGCCAGCACACACACTTTTTGTACACCCCTGTTTTGGCACACACTCACAGAAGGCTGTGGTCTCAGAGGATGACCCCAGATTGGGGTCTCCCCTCACCCCCACATCCCCGGGCCTCCAGGCAGTATCATGTGCAGTCATCTGCATCCGCTGCACAGACAGAAAGAAGGGCTGTCCCACATCCAGACAGCTCTACATCCGTTAATGAACGTGACATTTAACTGATATTTACATGCCATGCATGATGCTGAATTAGCATGCCAAACACTAAGCCTCAGATTAAACAAAGCTTAGCAATTACACACCACATATCATGGAAAGATTTACAACAGGTGACCTGTGCAGCTTACCCAAGACATCCACTTAGTCCTGGTTCGCCCCATCCTTTATTAAAATGTTACACACACAAGTTATTTACATAGTAGTGAAGCGAAACACAGACCCTCTGCAGGGGAAATTCTCAACCCTGTCCGTCTGCTCAGGTTGAAATTGCTTTGCTGACAAGAGGCAAAATATCAATCAGAAGTAATTTCTTCCTACTGCCTCGCCTGTCAGCGCGGCAGTCGAATGTTGACCCTCTGTCATAATACATTTGTTTACCATTTACATCTCTCACTACACCAACTCCAAAACACCGAAAGATGTTATGGCACCAGCAGCAAGAGAATATAAAGCAGTAAGGTCATTTGTATGGCTGGATCAGTGTGTGTGTGTGTGTGTGTGTGTGTGTGTGTGTGTGTGTGTGTCGCACTTTTTCAGAGAAGATTTCACCTCAGCAAAAACCAGCCAGAGCAAACAAGGCTGCATATCAAAGAGGGGAATTATAGATGCCAGTTGAAAGGCAGGCAGGCATGTGAGGGGATAGCGGATGTTCTTTACATTAATCAGATGACAGTGATGGTAAGGTCTGCCATCAACACCACTAATGGAGACGCTACCTGACTGACAGACAGCGACAGAAGTGCTTGAATCAGCAGGTTAGCTCCCAGACAGGCTTTAGAGGTCTGCTGGAGTGTTGGTGAAGGAGCTAACTGATGGATCCTGCTGGTTCCAGGATGTCATTCCAGGCTTCACATATGTGGATGTAGGTGTGTCTTTATGTATCATGTTGCTCCTATCTTTTGATGCACCAACAGACGACGTTTCAGGCCCCCGGTGAAATACTCCAGTGCAGTGGATTTGCATAGGTCCTGGATAGAAATGTCAGGTTATTAATTGCCTGTGTCATGGCTATTTCGCATTTTCTATACCTGAGGCCCAGCTAGTCACGGTTGCTTTAATTGATTTTTCACTGGGTCACTGCAAAAGGCAAGCTGAAGGCCGGATATGGGCCCGGGTGACATAATTGACATTTGAAGTTAAAAGTCAAGCACTGGTGGCAGCGCATTCCACAGCGAAAAAGTTAATTCATCCAGCACAACTGTGTGACATTATAAGAATGATGTGTTGTGAATGAGAAAACGCGCCGCCAGACCGTGATTTGTAAACAGCATCCCTTTGGGGAAATGCTGAAATAGCTATTCATTCACCAATTACACAATCTTGATAACAATTAGGCAGCTTCAGTCGGTCTCCAGCCTTTCATTTCCCCTCTTGGTCCATCTTTCTTTCTTCCAAATACACCTGTCTCCACTGTCACTTGTTTGTCTCCTTTCACTGCGGCATCCCTCAGGTGTGTATGAGTGTGGGTATATGTGTGTGCGTCACCCTTTCCATGGCGTCTGGGAGCTGAGGGCCCATCTGTGGGCTTCCTCCTGTGTCTCTTGAGAGGGCCACAAAGGCTTCTAATTATCCCTGACCTTCTGGCTCCCCCTCTCTCTGCCTCCCACTCCGGGCCCCTATGGCTCTCTCAGGTCTCCTCTCTCCCCATGCGCTCCTTCTTCGCTCTGTTTGCCCCCTCGCACGTTCAAAATAACCCCGCCGCTTGGCTCCAGCCGCTAATTGCTGCCATTTCAGAGACAAAGACGGTGTTTGGTGCAAGGCAATCCCGAAGGTCAGTCAAGGAGAAGGGCTCCAATAACACCTGCGTGTCTGTCGAGGCGCGGTGAGTGTTTGGAATCGCATTGCTTTGACAGGCACAACTCTTTGTTTCAAGGTGCTCCATTTGTGGAGGAAATGAATGCTTCCAAACTGGTCATTAAGTGAGAGTTAGACAAAGGAGAGACATGGATGGTGTGGGCTCTGACAAGATTGCTTTTATCGCTGAAAACAGATTACATTCAAGCTCAGTTGAGTTTGTGTTTATTTGACATTTTTTTGTATGAACACAGTGCTTGATAAAATCTAATTAGAAATTATATTAAAAAGGGCATTCTTCATTAAAAAAAACATGCATGCTCATGAAAAAACTACACTGGCAGTTTTATAATTTTAAGATTTCATTAATAGAGCGTGGGTGCCAATTTGCCGTTCTAACTAATTTGCTGTAACTGTTCTGAAAGGGTTTTCTCAGCATTTTAAAGCATGGCTGCTTAGACACAAGAGCATAAATGAGACTGGCCACTGCCGGATCTCCCTCAGAGGTCCACTTCAGCTCATAGGTGCTGCGTGGCCTTAGAGCCAGGGCACTGTGCAGCCCAAGGTCTCTCACATTATGATGCAAAAATCATTTGCTTATAACTCAAAACAAGGAAAGACCTTGCTAAAAGTTGAAAGCAAACTACTGTAGAATATTTCGTCATTGAACCTTGTCAAGGTTCATCTCCAAACATTCATTAAAGTTCCCATATTGTGCCTTTTCAGCAAACTAAACAGAGTCTTTCTTTCAGTTTTTCAGCTTAAAATCTCATAACGATGGGTCATGTCACCATGACTGTGTAACCCCCTGGTTGTAAAGATGTTCTAAACCAACTGTTTTGCTCTAACAACCAGCAAACTGCTTCTGTTCCCGCCCTCTTCTGGAAAAACACCCTGTTTGTGTCTGTGATTGACAACTAGACCTGTCATTCACAGACTGAGCTGGATGACTATTGGTTAGTCTTGTGTGAGCAGAGCTGGGAGGACAACTGGTTGTGAGAGGACTTCTGGAATGGCAGAACTAAATCTTAGGCCCTACCTCTATTTCCACACACCCTTCTGCTGC